>NC_056736.1:531830252-531852752 GCF_019279795.1 Protopterus annectens
GCAAAGAACACATTTGCAGAATCTGAAAGAAAATCATCTGGAAAAAATGAAGGGATAACACTGGCTAGGAAGAATCCCACAGCTGTTCAGCAAAAAAAGCAAGCTTCAGCTTTGGTACATTTTATCCCAGTAATTAGGAAATTTTGAGAAGCATGTGTGAGATTCAAGCTGCTATATCCAGCCATGTTCAGAATTGTTTTTTCTGGTGGAGCAAAGACATTTTTGATGTAGAACAGGCTAAGGAAGAAATAAAAAAGTTTCTTCAACAAAAAGAGAGCCCACAAACAAAGTGGTACTCTGCTTCTCATTCTTCTGACAGTAAAGGCCATAGAGGGACTTTGCCATTAAACCTTAAACAAAGTTACAAAGGAAAATGCTTGAGAGTTAGAAAGAAAATATAGGAGCTGCCTAGAAGAATCAGTAGTATCTTGGACTTGAACCAGTGTCTGGTGTTGGGAGATGGAGATGAACAGGATGAAGACCAGCAACACTGAAATTAGTGTATAAACGGGTACTATAAAACATCAGTCATATTTGTGAAATATGGATTTGTAAGAAAAAAAAATATTTGAGAAAGACTGGACTTTTGCTGACTTTGTTAAACTTGTAGGTGGAGTAAGAAAAAAAATGTTTGAGAAAGACTGGACTTTTGCTGACTTTGTTAAACTTGTAGGTGGAATGTAAAGCATATAACATCCCAGTTCAGTTTCGTCAAGGACAGTTCATGACTACTAAACTTGGTGGACTTCATTGAAAAGGTCACTAGAGTCATAGATGAGGGCAAAATGGTACATACTGCCTACATTGATCTGGCAAAGACATTTGGCAAAATACTTCAGTTTGGTATTGTAGACAAACTCACAGATTTAGTCATAAATCTCTATGTCACCTGATGGATAGCCAAATGGCTCACAGATAGGATACATGAAGTTAGGATGGGGCAATCCACCACCACCAAGGAGTCTGTTAGCAGTGTTGTCCAGCTGGGCTCTGTACTTGGCAATCTGTAGATGCCATAAGGCACAGGTATATACCAAAGCATTTCTAGCCCATGGGCATTGATAATTGGGAAAATTGAAACATGAAGAGCAAGACGTGAAAAAGCTTTGAGGCCATTAATACGTAATCTCGTTTGATCCTATGACCCCACTATATATCATTAATGCTTAGAAAGCCACTAAAAGGAAAAAAAAAAAACAACTGTAAGTAATACAAGTTATTCTTATTAATATTTGCATAAAATATTTCAGGAAATAAATTGCATATTATGTAGTAAAGTAGTTTTTTGCGGTCTATATTAGATGAATGAAAGTTCATCTTAGCGAATGCTCACATGAGCGAATATTGCGGAACTCGAAACCAGAATTGCGAGATCACGGTACAGTGAAGTTGGGAATATTTTCCCTTTCCTCACTGTAGTGCGATCTCGGAGTTGGAATATATATTTGGGGTGGGGGTGGGGGGCACAGCCCCCCACAATTGCAGTTTTGAGTATCTGGATATTCGCTCATGTGAGCGTTCGCTAAGATGAACTTTCATTGATTTAATATAGACCCATTTTTTGTATGGTGTGTATCAGGGGTAGTTTAAATATGGGTGAGTCTTTTCAGTGTCTGTTGTTTGTGTTAAAGATATTAGAGTAAGCAAGTACTTTTTTTAATTGTAAGTACTATGGGACCCGATTTCAAAAGACTTGCTCTCAGTCTAAGTATGCACTTAGACTGAGAGCAGGTCCTTAGGAATCTGGCCCATAGGGTTTACATTATAACAAGAGAAGAAAGGCTTTACAGAAACAAGATTAATAAAATAAAACAAGCAGAACTAGAACAGTACAACCAGAACTAGAAATAAATAAATGGTCCAGGCAGCAGCAGGAAACGGCTAAGTGCAATAGATCAATATAAAAATTAACACACAAGTGCTTTCACCCTGACTCAATGCAGGGCTTTTTCAAGTAAAATGCACAAACACAATACCCCTCCATTTAAATACCCTAATAAGTAAAACAGGCGCCAAAGGGTCTTAAAGTAATAGAAACCCCTTCACATTTAAAATGCTAACAAAGCAGCATAATCTACTTAATATAACAACTTCATCCACAACCTGTGTAAATGTCCCACATTAAATACATTTTGCTTAGCAAATGCCATTGTTTCCTGAACAAATCAAATAAGAAAGCAATAAATAATCAACTTTCAACAGTTTTTGAACAGTAAGGGTTAAAAAAACATATTATTAAAGGGTACTTGGAAACAAAAAACATTTTATTACAACTTCTCAACCTCCTTAATTAAATAAGGCTTAATGGAGATGTGGTCATTTAAACCTGGGGGGTGAGCAGCGTTCAGATTTAACTGCCAGTAGGTTTCCCTACAGCATAACCAATTTTCCCAATCACCCCCCCTAGGGTCAACATGAACTTGTTCCAGAATTGCAAAAAGGAAACCCGAATGGTTAGGTTCTGCTTGCAGGTGCCTGTACAGTGCATTGTTCAGACTTTTCTTCCTAATATTGTAAGTGTGCTTGTAACTACATTTACTTAATGCCCCTTCAGATTTCCATACATAAAACCTAGGGCAATCTTTACATAAGTTCAAATACACTATGTCTCTGATCATACAGTTACCCTTCCTAAAATATATAACACTTTGGTGTGTGGAACTAGGTGTTGGATATGGCTACACTCATCGAGGAGGATGGATCGAAAGAAGGAATGGGTCAATCGGACCTTCTGGGCTTGTGCTTGCAGCACAGAGTGAGATAGCTGCTGCTATTTCTGGTCTGAATGCTGAGATAAGGAGTCTAAAAACTGACTTCTCATGCTTGATGGACTTTTTAACTCAAACAAGCGGTTTGTTCCATGTGGGCAGGGCAAAAGAACATTAACCAATCTGGTTGAAACACAGGCCAACATGCGTGGAGGAGAGGTTACGAATGTTTCACTCAGTGAATTTGTTTCAGCTTTTCAAACCGGTTGTAGCAGTCAGTCCTTGTTTTCAGGGACCTCTTGTGAGGAAACCGAAGATAACACGAGGAGGGAAGGATCCATTTTGCTTAACAGTGGACAGAGTGAACAACTAACCACATAGGTTCAGGTTTCCATTTTTCAGAGATGTGGTCTGTAAGACCTTTTACTCTAGTGTCTAACTCTGCGCTGCTATGTGGGAGGGGTCTTTGTGTAGAATCACAAGGATTCCAGTTGCCACAAATCATGTACCAATTTGGTCCTACAATCTGTCTAACTACCTTTTCTATTTCTTCTCCGTTTAAGTTATAACTTAACCTCATTCCTTGTAAATCTTCTGAGAATTTTCTGAAATTAATCTTTGGATGGGGAATTCGCTCAGTGGCTTTCCGGATATTTTCCGGAGTCCAAGGTTTATATACTAGAATGGTTGGGTCCTGATTGTTCTGACCATTAGAATAATTTTTGAGTTGTTTGATAAGTTTGATAAGTGAGGATTTTTCTAATTTTCCGTCGAATTCATACTTGTTAACCCATTTTGAAAAATATTTAATATTTTAGGCGCGCTGCGACTGCATATATTTTGCGTCTTCCATTAACAGTGGATTTTGGGGTGTTTTTGCGCAATTATTACCCATTTTGTTTTACCTTTCAATTGTTACGTAACTTCTCTAGTTTTAACATGTACCACGGATTTTGTTATAGTCTCTTCACAATGACTGCCATAAGTCTTCTACTCTGTTTCACCTGATCTATGACAAGACAATACCTTTTTTATCCCTGACTGTAAGAAAAATACAATCTCACAAAAAAAATACATATCCAGTCCCTGATCCTGAAACAGAAAAAAGTAGATTCACCTTACCTGAGCCCACGTGATTGATCACCAATTCGCAGAAAACCCGTCCTTCGGTCACAGATCAGAAAATGGCTGACCTCTTTTGACGACAATTCAGTCGGAGGACTTTACATATAAGAAGAACCAATTTGGTTTCTTCCCCGTACGGTTTCAGCCACCTGGCCGTCTGATCCGAGGTGAAGAGAGGGTTCCGGTCCGAAGGACCAATCTGTAAAAGAAAAACTTCAAAGACCAATGCACGTTAGGTTCAAGCAAGGCACCCTTTATTACTTGCAGCAAGGAGACAAAGCATGTAGGTGCAAGGTTTGTCTGATTTTCTGGAGTTCAGAATGTTATTCTTATACAGTTCTCTTCATGTCACACAGAAAATGTTACTAAATCTACTGCTGACGTAGTCGAACACAGCTTTCTGTATGTTACACAGAAAATGTTACCAGACTTATTGCTGACATGGTCAGATTATTGCTGTCTTGCAAAAACATTTGAGAAAAACAACCTGGCCTTGGGCTTATTTTAGCCCTTCTTGGTTCTTCAATTCTTCAATTGTACAGTTCTAATACATGTGTTACATTTTGTCTAGATTCAAGGCACATTTCTAGCTTTGGTACAAGTAATGCTGACTATGGTTTAAGCTTTCAAACATCTATTGTTTTCTTTATCAATGCTTCTAGCAGCTGCACATTTTCACATGGCATAAACAGAATAAAATGTCTCTTATCAAGTTTCTAGTAGCTGCACATATTTTCATGGCATAAGCAGAATAAGGTGTCTCTTATTAAAGTTTCTAGTAGCTGTGCAGATTCATACAACATGAACAGAATAAATGTATTAACCCTTTTAAGCCTTTAATGCACTAAGCCTGCATATTGCTATTATGCATTTTTCTAACAACCTTGATGTTAAAGTATTCAAGGAAAAAGGTTGAATTTTTACTGAAGGATGCAGAGAGGTTAAATCAAGCTATTAGAAGTGATTTGCTTTTTGATTTTTATAAAGATGTATATGAGTATAGTTTTATTCATGTTGAAAGAATGTGTGATGATGTATTTCTAAGAAAGCAAAAAAAAAAGTTAATTAGGGGCTTAAAACAGTATGGGAAGAATAAGGCTTATTTATTTAAAGGGAGAATAGCTAAAAACAGTGTATGAAATGCCTAATGTTGTTGAACCTGTCAATTTGGTATAAAACTGTAGGGGAGGAGCTAACAATGATGATGGTAACCTGCATGTTTCTAATGAGGTAAACAATACCAGCTCACCAACCTCAGGGTTAAAGATACCTAATCCCTTGGACCCGGAGGTAGGTTTAGATTTTATTGGACACACATTTGGTGGGGGGGGGGGTGAGCAAACAGGATTTTTCAGCGGGCAGGGGGAACGGGAAGAACCAGGTAAAAAACAAAAAGAAAGGGAAGGTATAGTTGTGGACACAGATGGGGTAACCCTCTCTTATAATGGCTTTAAGATCTTTAATTTGAGTGGGACTGAGATTAAATTAGAATATTTCCATCTTTTTGAGAAGGGTTTTAAGTTTGTGCCATCTGTGAGTTGGATGTTTTTGTGACACCCTCACTGAATTAAAATTATTTATTAGAAAATTGAACTTTGCCCTAATGTTTGATCACCATGATAAAGAAAGCATGGTTCAGTTTAGGAAAGCAAGTGTATACAACCCCCTCCATCCAGCTCTGCAAGTCTTTGAGGAGGTATGTGCATCCGATATTTATGCTTTAAGTACTGACAAAAACTTTCGGAGGAAGTGTGGTTTTTAAACCTAATTTGACTATAGAAGAAAGGCAAATTTTAGATGAATTGATGACAGATAAGGAGGTTCGTATCATGAAACCTGATAAGGGTGGTGGTATGGTTTTGGTTAACACTATTGATTACTCAAGTAAGATCTTGGAAATCTTGAATGACACCAATGTATATGTACCAGTTTCCACTAATGAAATTAACATTTCTTATAGGAAAGTGGACATGGCAATTGAAGAATTAACACTAGAAAATAGACTTGATGATAAATTGGGTAGTATGCTGGTAGCAAAGAAGCTTAGAATTGCTTTTTTATTTCGGTATCCCCAAGATACATAAGAGTACCACCAGCCCATCATACAGGCCTATAGTTTCAGGTGAAAGATCTAAAATCTACCCTATAGCCACCTTTCTGGACCACACCCTCAAACACATTGTGGAGGACTATACACATGTATTAAAGGGCTCATGGAATTTTTTACGGAGTCTAACACTTGAAACTTATGAAGGGGAGGTGAATTTTTTAACCATTGATGTGGTTGACCTGTTTTCTTGTATACCTATGGAGGAGAGTCTAGATCTATTTTGGGTGCTTTTGAATGAAAAAAGTTCAGCACTTAGTTTAGATGTGGAGCTACTGGTGGAACTTATGAGGATTGTGTTGGAGAACAACTGTATTTACTTTGAGGGGGGAGACTTTTAAACAGGTTAGGGACGTAATTATGGAGGAAGCATGTGCCCCCATATATGCAAACCTGGTCCTCTTAAAATGGGAAACAGACAATGTATTTAACTATGTTCATTGGAAAAACATAAAGTTGTACCGACGCTTTTTGGATGATATTTTTATAATATGGGAAGGACCTGTGGACTCTGTAACAACCTTTATTGATTTTTTGAATTTCACCACTAGTTTTCTAAGATTCACATACAAATTTGACTGCAATGGACTTGACTACTTAGATGTGAGGTTGGACAAAGGTGAGGATTGTTTAAAATCTAGAATACACAGGAAAAACACTTTTAGTAATTCTTATCTTCCCTACAACAGTGCCCACCCTTGGAAGCAGAAAAGAAGCATAGTGAAAGTCAGATGGTTAGGGCTGCCAGAATGACCTCAGAGAGGAATGACTTACTATCTGAAATTGATTTTATCTCCGGGTTATTCTTGGCAAGGGGTTACCCTAACAGTTCGATTGAGGAGGTGGCTGGTGAAGTCACTGAGGGATTGAGTGTGAAGTATTTTCCCTTGTTAGGTAGAGTTTTGCAGAATGCCCCTGGTTGTACAACTACTGGAGAACAAAAATTTAAAAGGCTACTGGTTTTACAATATAGTAATGCCTCAAAGAAAATTAAAGGACTGATTGAAAGAAATTGAAAATGTTAAAATTCAACCAAGACATCGTACATAGGACATGTGAGAGCCCTAGTTTTGTTTTTAAAACAGGGACTAACTTAAAAAGTTTTGAAAGGAATAAGGAAGGAGTTAGGTTCCAGGGAGTTTCTGGAACAAGAAAATGTGGGAGATGTGGTTACTGTAAATACAGCATTGATAAAGAATTCATAACATTGGACAACTACATGAAAAGTTGAATACAATGCACCCAACCAGGGTCCAATGAACCAAGAAAAAGCACACAAAATATCGGACCACTGCTCACGGACAAATGTTCGTAGGTAAAAATCCTTTAATAAAACTAAGCGCTTTCACCATAGACATATGGCTTCATCAGACTCTGATGAAGCCAGTCCAATATTTTGTGTGCTTTTTCAACTACATGAAAAGTGTTGCATATTTTAGGAAGGGTAACTGCATGACCAGGGGCATAGTGTATTTGGCCTTATGTAAAGATTGCCCTAGGTTTTATGTAGGGAAATCTGAAAGGGCATTAAGTAAATTTATTTACGAGCACACTTACAATATTAGGAAGAAAAGTCTGAACAATGCGCTGTACAGGCACCTGCAAGCAGAACCTAACCATTTGGGTTTCCTTTTTGCAATTCTGGAACAAGTTCATGTTGACCCTAGGGGGGTGCTTGGGAAAATTGTTCATGCTGTAGGGAAACCTACTGGCAGTTAAAACTGAATGCTGCTCACCCCCCCAGGTTTAAATGACCAAATCTCCATTAAGCCTTATTTAATTAAGAAAGCTGAGAAGTTGTAATAAAATGTTTTTTTTGTTTCTAAGTACCCTTTAATAATATGTTTTTTAACCCTTACTGTTCAAAAACTGTTGATTATTTATTGCTTTCTTATTTGATTTGTTCAGGGAACGATGGCATTTGCTAAGCAAAATGTATTTAATGTGGGACATTTACACAGGTTGTGGATGAAGTTGTTATATTAAGTAGATTATGCTGCTTTGTTAGCATTTTAAATGTGAAGGGGTTTGTATAACTTTAAGACCCTTTGGCGCCTTTTTTACTTATTACGGTATTTAAATGGAGGGGTACTGTGTTTGTGCATTTCACTTGAAAAGGCCATGCATTGAGTCAGAAGTAAGATTAAGTTAATATCCTGTGATCTTGGGCTGCTGGGGTGGGGGTGGGGGATAGAAATGCATTGATTATACTATATGTAAAATTAAGATAATTTTTCTTATTTTTACAAGGGTGGATATCTAGATTAATGACTTTGGCTTAAGCTATAAACAAGTATTTTTTGTAAGCAAGTACACTTGAAAAATAAGATAAAATGATGAAAGCCATATACAATGTTATGTTCCGTATATCTGAATAGATACTAGCTTATTTACTGTTTTCCTTAACAAATGTTCTCAGTGGGAGTCAAGGCGTCTGCAGCTGAAGGCACTTGCACTTTCTCTTCTGAGTGAAATTTACAAAGATTCCTTCAAGCATCAGCAGAGATGTTAGTTGTTTTTTCCTCACTGCTGACTACTTTTACACGGGGTCTGCAGGTGCAAGCAATTGATTGTGAGAGTTTAAGCAATATTTATTTATTTATTTATAGTTTGTTTGCCAGGACAGTCCATTGGGCCACGAGGAGCCTGTTTTCTATGGAGTACTGGGGAGAAAAGCTCCAGAAAATTATGATTTACAGAGTTAACATAAGAGTAAGTTATTAGAGAAATGTAACATGCAGAAATGAAGCAAAATTAAACAAACAGAAAAAGACATATTAGTAGAGTGCACATATTAGTACAATGCAATAAGAGTAATATTTACAAATAGTCAAAGTTTTTAACAGTTTAATATATTAGCACAATGCAATGCTGTGGGAAATGCAAAATTTGAAAGTACAATGATAACCAGTTCAGTGAAAAACAAAACTGGAAATTATGAAAAGTGAATAAGAGACAGCACCCTCCCTTGCAGTCTGAATATTTTAAAGCATTTAATAGAACAGTGTACAGTTTATTTGTACATAAAGTTAGCCAGTGCTTTATTTTTCTTAGGGCTAAATGTTAATGTTTTCTGAAAGCTTGCAGGCTGTCTTCCATATCTGGGAGGGGAATAGAGATAATAAAAGAACAAAACACCAAACAGTGAAAGTTGGAACATGGGTTGTAACATATGCCTTAGAATGAGTAACCTTAATTTTAGGTTAAGTAATGCCTGTGGGTACAGCTGTTAATGTGGATCAATTTTTTCTTATCTGGGTGGGTAAATTTCAATTGTTGAAGCTGTACATAGTTTTGTATGTTGTTCTAAGTTAACATGGTATGGAGGTGTTCTGAAAATATATATTTTTTGCTTAAGGGTTTTCATTAAAACAAAACATCTTGAAAAATGCAACATAGGTTGAAATGGAGATGTGACGAAACAACCGAATAAAAGATCAATCAGCCAAACATTAGTGTGTACATGTAAGACAAAAGTTGGTAATACACATTGACAAAATGTAATTTTTATTAGGTAGGAACAATAGCTTTTAATCATAATAGCTGCACAGTCTATATTATCCTGGAACATAAATGGCCTCAGAGATATAGACAAAAAAAGGAAAGCGTAAGGAATTATATTAATAAATGCAAGGGCAAACAATAATGATGTAGGAGATGCATTTGGAAAGAAATAAGCATGTGAACTTGACAAAGAAAGAATTTCAGGATGCATATTTAGCAGAATATGAGGAACAAAGGAAAAGGACAGTAAAAACAATGATTGCTAGAAGGGATCCTAAAGAGATAGAAGAGGGAAAAAGACAATAAAAAGAAGTTATGTTCTTGCCATAACATTCCATGTTTGTTGCCCTTTATCTCACGTTCCTTCTTTCTGGTTGGGGGCTCTGACTCGGCCACTTCTAAAGCTCGAAGAGTCCTTACTGGCTCAAGGCTAGCCCCTTATCACACCATGCTTAGTGGTAGCTATTCAGATCTCGTTTATGACAACTAACCAGTAGATAGTAGAACTATAAATTACCAAATAAAAGAGGTAGCCAAACAATACTGCTTCCTTGTACCGAAAAACCAGAACAACAATGGTGACAAGAACTATACCAACAGCTGAAAAGCAAAGGAAACTCAGCCAAATCAGCCAAAAAGGGAATTCCTCTCAACCATCCAGGATGGGGGAAGGAGGGAGGGACACAAGAAGGAAGGCGAGATAAAGGGCAACAAACATGGAATGCTATGGTAAGAACATAACTTCTTTATGTTATGTTGCCCATCTCGCCTTCCTTCTTTCTGGTTGGGACAGCATCCCCAGCACCTAAATCCTGGGTGGCTCACTGGAAAAGAGACTTCAGAACCATTGAACCAAAAGATGCCCTGTTCTGAGAGGCCATGTCCACTTTGTAATGATTAATGAAGGTATGGGGAGTAGCCCATGTTGCTGCCACACAAATAGTATCTAATGGAAGGTTGGCTTGAAAGGCTATGGAGGTAGCCAAGGACCTAGTAGAGTGTCGCCTTACCTTTCCCGGGACAGACACATTCCGAGACTCATAAGCATAAGTAATAGTAATGGACAGCCATTTTGACAAAGTCACTTTGGAAACTGGTGAGCCTTGCTTACTCTGTGAGAAGGATACAAACAGCTGATTTGATTTTCTAATGTCCTTGGTTCTTTGAAGATAAAATCTTAACTGCATGTGGTCATCCAATTGATGTAGCTTATACTCTGCCTTGTTGCCATAATTTGGAAAGAATACAGGGAGTGCATTTAACTGATTCAAATTATACTCTGAACAGACTTTTGGTAAAAAAGGAGGGATTTGTTCAAAGAGATATTCTATCCTTGTGAAAAATCATATAAGGCAGGTGGATTGAAAGTGCCTGTAACTCGGAAACCCACCTAGCTGATATAATTGCAATCAGGAAGAGGGTCTTCCATGATAAGAATTTTAGAGGACAAGAAGCGGCTGGGTCAGAGGGAGGATTAGAGCTGCTACTACTAAATTTACATCCCAAGGATGGAGAGGTTCTCAGATGGGAGGCCTTAATAGGGTAGCACCTTTCAAAAAGGCCCTACATAGCTTGTGGGACATTATATTAGAACCTAGAATTCACACATGAAAATTGGAAATAGCAGCCAGTTGAACTCAAATCACAGCAGCCGCTGCTCCTTTTTCAAAGATTTCTGCCAGGAAGTCCACATTTTTTAAATTGGTACTTTAAAAGGATCAGTGTAATTTTGCGTGGCCCAGAAAGAGAACCTCTTCCATTTACTAGCGTAAAGTTTCCTAGTAGTTGATTTGTGAGAAGAGACTAAAATATGTTGAACCACAGGTGAGATACCTGGAAGCCTGGCTAGGACTGGAAGTGGAGAAATCAAGCTGTCAGCTTGAGAGTTTGAATGGAGGGTTGAAGAGCACCTGACTGATGTGTCAGGAGGTCTAGAACCGGGTCCAGAATCCAAGGCTCCTCTTGCAGGTAATACCAAAGGAATGGGGACCATATCTGATGAGGCCAGTAAGGGGCAATGAGGATCAGCTTGTGACTCAACAACTTTGCTTTCTGAAGAACTTTTGGAATTAGAGGAAAGGGAAGAAAGGCGTAAGGAATCCCAGGTGCCAATCATGAATAAGTTCATCTCTGGGTGACTGTCCCGGTGGGGGAACTAGGGCAAAGTAGCTGCTGCCTTTTTTGTTTAGGTGTGAGGCAAAAAGATCGCAGCATGGCTGGCCCCATCTGCGGAAGATCATATCCGCCACATCTTGTTTCAGAGACCACTCATGGAGCATGAAAATTGTCCTGCTGAGCTTGTCCGCTGTCAAGTTGGACTTCCCCGGGATGTGCACTGCAACCAGAAAATGCTGAGAGGAAATCGCCCATTGTCATACTCAAAGGGCCTCCTGACACAAGGGGTAAGATTTGGTTCCACCCTGTTTGTTAATGTACCACACCACTGACATGTTGTCCATCTGAATTGCTATATGGTCCAAAGGAAGAGAGGCGTGAAGTGCTTGCAATGCTAATAATACCACTCTCATCTCAAGGACACTGATATGCAAATGGTACTCATGAGGCTGCCAAGTTCCGTGAACTGTCTGTCCCAGATAATGCCCCCCACCCTATCTAGGAAGTATCCATGGTCACTGTGGCTACCAGATGAGGGGCTATAAAGGATCTGCCTAGAGTGAATAGGGAAGAGTGGAGCCATCACTGAAGATCTTTTTTTCAAGCATCCATGATTAAGATCATGTGTGACATTGGTAGATCCTGATACGGCCACTGAATGAAAAGGAGCCACTTTAGGATCCTCATATGGTAAAAAGCTAATGGGACTAGAGTAATGGCAGCTGCCATCAAGCCCAAGACCTTTAGGACTAACCGTGTTTAAACCTTAGACTTTGACAAGAGGAGAGAGACCTGACGTTGAATGGAAAGCACTCTTTCCTGTGGGAGCTTGGCTATCATGCCTCTTGTATTTAGTTGAGTGCCTATGAAAGTAATACACTGAGAGGGCAACAAGCCAGATTTTTCATAGTTTATTGTGATTCCTAGACGTGCACAAGTGTGAATCATGTGGTTCCTGAACCTTAAGAGATGATGCTCGGTGGTGGCAGTGAGGAGCCAGTCGTCTAGATAAGGAAACACCTGGAATCCCAAATTTTTCAGGTGAGCCGTCACTACTGTCATGCATTTGGTGAACACCATGGGGGCTGTAGTGAGACCAAAGGGCAGAGCTCTGAACTGGCAATGACTGGCTCCCAGGCAGAAGCGTAAATATCTCCCGGACTGCCTCTCCATTTTTATATGGTAATACACGTCCTGGAGATCGATAGAGCACATCCAATCGTCCAGACCTAAAAAGGGTAGAATGGACTGCAGTGTCACCATTCAGAACTTGGTCTTCTTTACTGACCTGTTTAACTCGTCGAGATCTAGGATAGGTCTCCAGTCCCCTGTCTTTTTTGGAACTAAAAAGAACCTTGTGTAAGTTCTGAATTTGATCTGGTCTGCAGGGACTTCCTGAATGTCTCTTTTTTGCAGCAAACATTTTACTTCCAAGGCTGCTTGATCCTGAAGATTGGGTAGAACATCTGGGATTGATCATTTTTGACTTCTTGGGGGTGTTTGGAAGAAGGGAATTTTGTAACCCCTGGATATTACGCACCATACCCATGCATCTTCTGTTATATCTTGCCAAGCTTTTGGGTACAGTGAAATTCTGCCCCTGACTACCTCCAAAGGTGGGAAGCTGGGCAATCCCTCAGGGATTCTGAAAGGGTCTGGCAGAGAATGTATCCCTGTTGCGGACCCCTCCTGCCACGAGGCCGGCATCTCCCATTATTTCCCCCTCTTCCACTGGGGGAATTATCTCCATGAGTATCCGGCGATGCTCCCTGGGATTTACTGAACCACATTTTACCACTCTTTTGGCCTTTGGGATAAGGCTGGGATTGAGTGGAAAAATGGACTCCTCCGTCAGAGAGTTTTTCCATCTCGTTCACTCCTGGTAAGAGTATCTCTAACTTGTGGCCCCAACAAGGCTGAGCCATCAAAGGGGGCGTTCGTAAAAGAGGACTTGAAGGGCTCCGCAAATTGAAAAAGGTGCATCCAGGAGTGTCTGTGAAGAGCCACTCCTGTGCCTGCAGCCCTGCTCACTCCATCTGCTGAGTAAGAAATCAGGTGCATGGAGGACTTAACAATGGAGGTTAGGGTCGCTAGCTGGTTAGCCGACTTGGAAGCCGCACCCTCAGCTGAAGGATCCTGGAGTGCATCTCCCAGCTCTTTAAGGAGATCTCTCTGAAGTCTTGTGAAATGCATCAAATAGTTCAGCGACCGAAGATTAAAGGCCGCTGAAGAGAAAACATGCTTCCCATATCTATCCATAGCTCTAGACTCCTTGTTTGGCCGTTGGATAAAAGAGGAAGTCTCGGCGAGTTCCTTCTTGGTAGCTGCTGCCACCACCGTAGCATCAACTGGCATGCCTTTAGAGAGAAATGTCTTGTCCTCTGGTGCAGTCATGAACTTGTTAGGCCTTCTCGGAATGGGCTCCATGGTCTCTGGAGCACTCCATATCTTTCGACTCACTACAGACAAAAGTGGGTCAAAAGGCAGAGACACCCAGGAGGTGGAGGGTCGGGAACCAAACGCATCCAGGTACACAAACTCGTCCTCAGAAGGGGCAAGGGACTTCCAGTTTCCCCTTTGCTTAAGGATCTCCAGGATGTCTGAGAATGAGAAAGCCTCACAGCGGGTGGGTGGGGACCCTTCCGAGTCATCCAAATCCATGTCAGAAGTGAAGGACTCAGGGGAGTCCACATTCTTCCTCTTACATCTTTTCTTCCTGGGAACCTCCTCTGAGGCATGCCAGGAAAGGTCTCGGAAGAAGAGGGGTTGCCCTGTGGTGCATCCTGGGGCCTCAGCTCCCTACGCTTGGGACGGAGAGGAGGATCAGAGGCAGACAGCAGTATCAATGGGGACACAGCCAATGGAGTCAATGGTGGAGTGGTCTCAGCAGACAGCACACTCCTCATCACCTCGAAGTCACAGTGGTCCAGAACGGAGGGAGACTCCAGCTCTGAGGAGCCTGGAGACCTCCTCTGCACTGAAGGGGATGGCTCTGAGGCAGATGTGGGAGCCAAACTCACCTGCGCCGAGGCTCTGAGGCAGAGAGCAGGGTCGGACAAGGGTCCGATGCCACTTCTCCCCTCAGAGCCGACAAGAGAGTCTCAGCGCCCAGACCCCTCGACAGGGCGGACTATCGAGGAGGTCAGACCAGATGTTGGAACCAACAAGGCAAGAGTAGTCAGAATCAATGGTTCCACCACTGCTACTTCCATGCACACCGTCTCTGAACTGGACACAGTCGGAGGAGGAATAAAGACAGGGACTGGTTCGGACAATGGCGCCACTTCCTTCTGGGCTGGGCTTGACATCAATTTAGCAAATACCGGTGTCTTGAGCAGCCTCTTCACTACTCTCTCCACATCATCATCCGATAAACTCCTGGATGATCGAGAGGAGTGGGCTGAGGACTGGTGACTATGTGCCACTGACTGCAATAGTGGAGACTGAGGCACATATCTCACTGGGTCTAACGATGGAGATCTAGATCTCTTTTGGGTCCGGGATGGCTCCGAAGACACTGATGGAGCCGCTGAAGAAAAAGAACCCTGACTTGCTAAGTACTTCTTTAGATATTATAACACCACAAGACAATACACCAAGACAGGATCAACAACTGCTCCCAAAGGGAGAAAACGCTAAACTCTAAAGAAATTTAGCCTTAAATAACAAGAATTTGTATAGAAAAAAAATCACTACTTAGCCTGAGCCAGCAGAAGACAATCTCGATGATGCAAGTGGCAAACAAGATCTGAGTTGCTACTGCTAAGCATGCTGGGATAAGAGACTAGCCTCGAGCCAGTAAGGACTCTTCAATCTTTAGAAGTGGCCGAGTCAGAGCTGAAATCGGCTCCAAACCCAACCAGAAAGAAGGAAAGTGAGATGGACAACATAACATCTGTAGATTTGTGGTAGTAAGGAGCTATTGGCAATGAAGGAGGATCATGATGGCATTTATTTATTTTCTACCAAAAACTGCTATTGTAGGTTTATAGGTAAGTACTAGGCTAGCTGCCCTTGCAGGCCATTTTAAGCCTAGCCAATTTTCCTTCAAAGGTAAAAAACAAATACCATACATTACGTCTGTAAGGTAAACACTTTAACCATTATGCCAACTGTGATACTGCCATCCCATATATCTGGAATTTTGTAAATAATCATATGTTATTTGTGAATATTAATATGATTCATATACTTGTCTTACAAATGTAAGATAACTATATGTTATCTGTATATTAAAACTACTTGTGCAGAAGTGTGTGTTGAACTGTATGTTATGCACTGATCTTCAAGAATGTAACCACAGTGTACCCTACTGGAAAAAAACAGAAATATATATAAACTATATACCTGTGCAAATGTATGTTTTAATAGTGGAAGCTGGGACATGCAGAGTTAACTTGCAAAACTTCAAGAATATACGTTGAAATTAAAAGTGCTTTATGATGTGCTATAAAAAGTAGTTTCACTGCAGCAAGCAGACACAATGTCTAGAGCTAGAAATTTCTTTCTATTGTCTTGGAGAGAAGTAATTACTAGGTCTAAAATGTAAAAGTATTTAATTGTTGTACGACTTCCAGTTCTGAGAAAACATCAGAGAGATATGTATTTTTCACAGAGAAATGTTACATTTTGTTAAGGTTCTGTTAGAGTGAGAACTGAAGGCAGGTGACAAAGAGTGATGTCATCTGAGCTAACCCAGCAGTAATGTTGATTATTAATTTAGGAATTCTCTAAGAGAAAGAGTGTGCTTTTTGCGTTTGTCTTTGGATCTGAGAACATCCACTCATCAGCAGCACTACATTTGCCTTGCTCTGTAAGTAAATCTAGGGTACAGTGACATCTCTTAGATATAGATAGGAGTATAGCAAAGCTTAGTTTAGATGTTTTCTGTATTTATTTGAGACTGTTTTGCACTGTTGTTTTAAAATATTTCCTGTGATTATGAACTTTGTAGTTACTGTGTTGAGTATTGTCTTGTTCTTGTATTATTTATTATTAAATATTTAAACCTTTTAAATGGCTGGTTTGTTTCGAGATATTTAAGCTTGTAGAGTACTTGCATATGTATGTGGCGACACTGTACAGGCCACTCCTATATAGCCTTGAAAGTCTTGATCACACTTACCATTTGGATAATAGTAACATTACACAGTAAGATTGGGCACCCTTTGGCAAGTCCTTAAAATAGTCGATAAGTAGTGGCTGGTGGCAACCAGTACTACCTTATAGTCTGGGCAGAAGGTGACATAGCAAGTAAATCTCTGCCAGCCTTTCCCAGGTGTGTGCTGGTGTTTGTGTATAAATCAAATCTCAAAGCGTGTGTGTGTCAGCTAAGTGGGCAGGGACATAAAGCACTGGTTGGACAGAGAAGGTGCTGGAGATGTTGGCTTGGCCAGTCGGCCAAGATCTCAACCCTATAGATGTGCCAGTGAGGAGTCTAATTGGTGATCTGTAGAAAGAGTGAGATACCAGCCCCAGACTGTGATCTCTGTGTGCTCTTAAGGGAAATTGTACTTTACTATGTGTGTACTTGTCATTCTCCAAATGTGTACATCCCTCACTGGTGCTAGTGGTGAGGATTGAGGCTCCTTCATTACCGGGCCAGTGCAGGGGCGTCACATATTAATTGGTGGCAGTGGTGGGATATCCATATCACATAGTAATTGGTTGACAGTGGTGGGATAGCCACATCACATATTAATTGGCTTGTAGTGGTGTGGATACTGAATTCCTGTAGCCTGTGTACAGTGTTCACTGAAGGTGGCTGTACTCTCAATCAGCCACACAGTGAACATTCAGAGTCCATATTACAATTGTTTTATTTTATTTTTTTTTTGTTAGCTTAGCTAGTTAGGTAGACAAGGCAAGAATGTCAGCAGAGGAGTATGGCAAGCTGACAAGGAGCCAGTTGGATGAAATGTGCCAGGCTAAAGGACTGGTGTATGCCAACCCGACTACAGCTGACATGATTGTGGCTTTAGTCACAGCTGCATCACAGAATAGCAACCAGGAAGACAATCAGACTGGCAGTGGAGCTGTACAACTCTCAGACAATGAACAGCTCAACCTTTCCATAGAGGATTTGAAAATCCATCTGAAGTTAAAGAGGCTTCAGTTGGAGGCCAAGCATTTGGAAATAGAAGCAACAGAGAGACTGAGATATCTGAAGGCTGAGGAAAATGAGAAACTGCAATGTCTGCAGACTGAGGAGAATGAGAGACAGAGGTAACATGAAAAGGAGATGCTGACTCTTTGCAGAGCCATGGAGGTAATGGGGAAGGGAGGAAATGAACCCCAGAAGCAACAAATGTCAGTAAATTTCTTCCATAATTTACAGTGGGGGGATAATTTTGATAGTTTCATTCATATGTTTAAGAGGGTATGTAAACAGTATAATATTGACAAAGGGCTCTGGGTATGGTTCTTGACTTCCATACTCCATGGGAAAGCTGTAACTGTTATCTCCAAATTTTATGATACTGATTGTTTAAGTTATAATGTTGTATAGAACGTTTTGCTAGAATGTTTTAAGTTAACACCTGAAGCTTAAAGAAGAAGTTTTGTGAGCATAAATGCAAGGCAGATGAAAGTGTGTGTGAATATGTTGCTGATCTAATGACTCATTTTCATAGGTGGGTGAATGGATGTCAGATCACCACTTTTGAAGGGCTTGCAGACCTTTTTAAGAGGGAGCAAGCCCTTAGCGCTTTGCCTTAAGACATGAGAATCTGGTTAGATGATAGACAATGCAATACTGTAGATGAGTTGGGGAAGAAGGGAGACATATACCTAGCAAGCATGGCATCCCTGCACAGGAAAGGGGCACCCAGTGCTACTCATGGAACCCATGGTGGGCAGCCCCAGACTGCCCCAACAGAGTCCGCCAGTAGCAGGGGAAGCCACTAGTCCAGGTACATGTCTAGGACCAAGGGTTAAATGTTTTAAATGCAACCAGTGGGGTCATATAGCATATAGATGTCCACAGAGACAAGGTAGGGAACAAAAGGTGGGAGGCCCAGTGAGTGGGAATGACAAAATGCCAGCAGTAAGTTGTCTTGAGACAACAATGGGTACCAAACTACTACAAGAGGTTGTATTGTATCTTAGTGAATGGGAAAGAGGCCATGGCTAAGAGAGACACAGCCTCTGACATAACCATTCTGAAACCTGCAATAGTTACAGAGGAGCACTACTTGCTTGGGCAGTCTACTCCAGTCAGAGCTTTAGGAGGGACCCAATTCCAAATACCTTTGGCTAGGGTTCACCTTGACTGGGAGGGTGGAAAAGAAACCAGCAAGTAGGTGTGCTTGAGGATATCTCTGTAGATGTACTGATAGGGAATGATTTTGATAATGCAGTACCATGTGTTCATGCAGTTATGCGCAGTCAAGCTTGGAGACAAGCATGTGGGTCTGGTAGCCTGGGGAAGATCCAGACTGACTGCACACTTGCAGTCAGGACTGGAGAGGTGGTTAGTTCAGGGAAGGAGCTACCCTGTAGCAGTGAGACTGAAGGTGAGCCACAGCTGCTTGTAGGTACTGATGTTCCCTTGGACAGCGTGACTGCAAGGGCAGAGGTGAGTAGTAGTACCCAGGCTGACAGTGAGGCACTGCTGTCAGAGGATGCCAGACTTCCTGTGGAATGGGGGCTGGGAAGGGTTACAAAGAGAGAGTTTAGACAGGCTCAGCTCTGAGACCCTACATTTACAAGGCTTGAGAGAGGTAGCTAGTGAGGCTTCTGATTCTCAAGGGAAGGGGGAATCTGTATACTGGGACAAAGGGTTACTGTATACAGAGTGGTCCCCTGAGAGAGGGCTAGAGGGTGAGAGGATACAGCAGTTAGTAGTGCCCAGAGCCTACTGTCTGGCACTTCTAGCCATAGCCCATGATACTTCCTTTGCAGGTCATATGGGCATAAAACATACAAAGAGATGTATTATGGAGAGCTTCTATTGGCCTGGGATTTCCAGAGGTGCAACAGGGTACTGCAGGAAGTGTGAGCAGTGCCAAAAGGTAGGCAAGGCAGGAGACAAGGTGAAACCTACTTTGATGCCTTTGCCTGTGATTGAGGAGCCATTTCAGAGGGTAGCTATGGATATTGTGGGGCCCCTGAGTACCCCAAGTTCCACTAGGAAAAAGTATATCCTAGTGGTAGTATATTATGCTACCAGATACCCTAAGGCTGTGGCTCTGTCCTCCATTGAGGCAGAAAAGGTGGCAAATGCTTTGTTAGAGAGTTTCAGCAGGGTAGGTTTTCCAGGAGAAATACTGACTGACAAAGGTGCCAATTTCATGTCAGACCTGCTGGCTTGTCTCTGGAAGTACTGTGGGGTGAAGTACCTGAAGACCATCCTCTACCATCTTCAGACTAATGGTCTTGTTGAGAGGTTAAACTCTACACTGAAGACCACGCTATGGGCATTTGCAGACCAGTTTAAGATCAACTGGGAGAAGTATTTGTCCCATCTGTTGTTTGCTGACAGAGAGGAACCCCAGGAATCCACAGTTTTTTTCACCCTTTGTGTTGCTGTAATTGGCATAGGGTGAGGGAGCCCCAAAATTTGATTCAAGATGAGTGGGAGGGTGAGAGTGAATCCCACAAGGGGTCTGTTGTGGAATATCTCCTAAACCTCAGGACAAGACTCAGGGAACTCATGGGCTTGGCCCAGGAGAATCTAGCAGAAGCCCAAAAGCAGAAAAAGGTCTGGTATGACAGGAATGCTCGAGCTAGAGAGTATGCTCTAGGGCAGCAGGTAATGGTTCTCATTTCTGTCAGACACAACAAGCTGCAGGCAGCTTGGGAAGGACCCTAAAAGGTGGCAAGGAAAATCAGTGATGTTGACTACATGGTAGAACTGCTAGGCAGGAGGCAGGGGCACAAATTGTACCATGTTAACATGATGAAACCTTACCATAACAGGGAGGCCCTTGTGCTAAATATTTGCAGTACAAGGCAGGAGGAGTGTGAGGGAGATCTAGGGCCAAAAGGAGCCAGCAAAGAAAACTCCAAATTACTATAGTGGACCCTAGGGTTGCAGGCATATGATGGGACAGTGCAGTATGGTACTGGGCTCAGCAATGTCAAGGCAGCTGGAATCTCAAGACAGGGCATGGGGTAAGGTATTCTCTGATAGGTTCAAACCTCTCAAGCAATGTTTCTCAAGGCTCACTTGAAAAACTAGCTTGAATATTCGAGGAGGGGAGAAATGTGACACTGCCAGCCCAGCTATCTGGAATTTTGTAAATAATCTTGTGTCATTTGTGAATATTAATATGATTCATATGCTTGTCTTACAAATGTAAGAGAACTATATGTTATGTGTATATTACACTATGTTGGTGCTTGAGATTTCTCAGACTCAAGATTGATTTTGAAGGACATTTGCTACATTTCGGTGTTATCTCTTGTAATATGTTTCCTACATGATTTTTATGCTTTGGTGTTGGCTCACATTTATAGTTTGGTGTTTGCTCACATATCACTAAACTGTAAATGGATTTATTTTGCAGTATTGATTTTGTTATTTTTTATAATAATTAAGTAGACATGCAGGTAAATATGGTGATGCAGAAAACTCTTTGCCCATTAGTTTTAGTTTTTTGTCCCTTTTATTGAGGATTTTTTTTAAATGTAGACTTTTTTAAAGTTAACATTTAAAGTTCCTTCCACTTTTATTTTGTAACAGAAGGTCAGAATTCTGCTTTTCAGTTTTGGGAGCATTATATCTAGACAGTCTACTGTAGCTGATTTAATGACAGGCTGCCATTGCTGTTGTCTCTCCTGCTCACAAACCCACTTTCACTTGGAGAAATTACACTTTACTGGTGCAAGAATAGCTTGTCATGGGTCTTTTTGTCTGTCAGTTTTTCTTATGCATGTTGCATTAATGAGTTATTGCTCACCAGGGAGCCAATATAAATTTAGAACATTTTCTGTTTTACTGTCTTCAGAGGGGTGTACTTTTTCTTTCACTTGACAGATATGTTTCACTATGGCTGCAAATGCATCTGTTTGACTCGGTACTTTTTGCTTAAATTACTTATTTATTTATTTGTTTATTTAACATTTGTTTACCAGGAAAGTCCGACTTGGAATGAAGCACATTTTCAGAGGCGGGATGGGGAGAAACACTCCAGATGTATGTCTTTCAAAGAAACCGTGAAGAAATTGTGGTGCCCCTTTTTGCCTTACTTTTAAAATGGAGATGCTATGAACATCCAAAGTGTTTGGTGGATCTCTAGCCCTCATCAGCTTATGCTTTATTTATTTACGTTTTTGTTAATTTCATGGCCTAAGACACAGACACATACATACATATTACATGGCTCCTGCCATCCATAGTATCACAATGACATACAGTTATTGTTTGATATATATGTGCATGTTACAATCTTTCTTCATTCCCGTAAGCATATCCCTGGCTACTTTAATCAGATCATGGTTCACTCTGTGTATCCCTAGCTGAATGCAGCAAGTCTGTGTTTGCTGGGTTCACCTTTGCAGTGGGGGAGGGGGACCTACATTTTTATATTTTTTATGCTAGGATTTCTTCATTTGCATTAAGTTGCATAGTCTTTGTTAATCTTAAGGATGTATAACTGAGCTTCTGACATATTGAGAAGTACATTGATTTTTGACATGTAGTCTTTCGGAGGGGGGTCTGCTCCTTCAGAATAACCTATGATAATCGAAGTTGATACTAAAGGAACCTCATGGTTTCCAGCTGTTTTATCAAACTAGGGTAGGATTGGCCACTACTGAGAGGGTGCCTTATAATTATCGTAACCATGGTCCTCATTCACTTCTGTCTTATTTTTGAGGTAGTTTATAGGAAGAGGAGAGTCTGCATGTGGTATTTACTGCTTTAGGGTAGTGGATTGGAGTTTTCTGTGTTAGAGGCTACTATACTCAGTGAACAAAAAGATTAGGTGATAAGATGTG
>NC_056736.1:533400252-533402752 GCF_019279795.1 Protopterus annectens
CATAGGATTAGCCTGGCATCAAGCCACCCGACCTTGGTTCCCAGTGCCTCTGTTGAGTAGAGCCACTTTAGTGACACCAGGGGTGAATTTTCTATTTCCCATCCACTCATCAAGATTTATCTTGAACAGAGCCAGTGAGGTGCTCTGTTTGACATGTATGAGAAGTCTGTTCCATAGCATGGGCAGTCTCTGGGTTATGAACCTGTCCCTCCAGCATGTCCTGTTGATTGTGATAATGAGTTTGAGATCTCTGGAGCATGTGGTGCGGAGGGATTGGGATTTCTTTAGATGTAGCATTTCTAACAGAGCTGGGTCAGTCATGTATACAGCTCAGCAAGCTCCTGCCTGGTGCCCTGCAGAGTTCTACAGCAGCAGAGACAAAAAAGAGAGAGTTTGGAGTGATTAAGTATGAATTTTCTGCATTTTCTTGCTGTCTTTAGCTAATTCTGCCTAATACGCTAATTTTCTAGAGTTTCTGTGATTTAAAAAGCTTGTTTCAGCTACATATTGATCTTATTTTACTGCCTGCACTTTAACAAAGTCGCTTTTGTATTTAAATTACCTGTTTAACTGTTGTAGGCTACACACTCAAGTGTGATAGCCATTTCTGTGCATTTAAAGTGTTTTATTATTGTATCTGCTTTATTTTCTGAAAAAATAAATAAATAAATAAACTTGTTTTCTCGCCTTTCTAAGCTAGTATAGTCCAGTTTTCAGGTTACTGCTGAATTCAGGGCTGTGTTACAAGTTACTTGGATAGAAGGAAGTTTCTCTATTCACTGTGAGAGAGGGAACTTTGAGCAGCCTATCTGTCCCTGGAGGAGTGGTTTCAGCCCAGAAATTAGTAGTTTATTGGCCGTTTTGGCCTAATTACTCTCTCTTTCATTTCCCTGCTATAAACCCCACATTTGCAAGGTTTTACGCGCCGGGCAGTGCTGGTTAGCTAGGTTATAACTATTCCCGGCACCACAAAGTCTACTCTTCACTTTTTCCCTAGGAACTAGACAAACTTTGAACTTAAGCACTCAAACCATTCACTTTTCATACAGGCACTTGCTCAAAACTCATAGCAAGCACTAATAAACCTTAGCACTAGACCCCCCTCCCCCCATACTGTAGAGAAGGATGAGGCTCTCTATTCGACCTTACCAGCCAATCA
Organism: Protopterus annectens; assembly: GCF_019279795.1. Classification (NCBI taxonomy): domain Eukaryota; kingdom Metazoa; phylum Chordata; order Ceratodontiformes; family Protopteridae; genus Protopterus; species Protopterus annectens. The sequence goes on from NC_056736.1 coordinate 533,401,412, forward strand.
GTAAAACAGTTCACTGTACCTATCCAGGCATGTCCAAAGGGCAGTTTCAGGTGTACTCTCAGGTCCAACTAGTGAATCTGGGCATTTTCAGGCAATGTTACAATTGCCTTATGTACAAAGACAACCCTCTCCTTCTTCCACCAAACACTAATACATGCAAGAGATGCAATTATACAGCCAAACTGGAGGCTAAGCTCTCTCAACCCAAAACTGGACCAGGCAGTCAAGAGGAGAAGGGAATTACTTGCATCACACCACCAGTCTCACATAGACCTATGAAATCAGCACCGGCAAAAAACACACATAAATACATGAAAACATACTCGGATGCTCTAAATAAAAATCTGCAGAAGCAACAGAGACCTCTAAAGCAGACATCCAAGCAACCTCCACCACCCAACACATACCATAAAACACGCACTTCACAAAACCAGTGTGCCACACAATCACAGCCCTTAAGGCAAAATAACATACCCAACACACTAGTAATAGGTGACTCTATAGTCAGGCACACTGACGTCCCACTCACTAGGCTGAGCAAGGAGGTTACTGTTAGCTGCCTGTCGGGTGCCAGGATCCGCCACATAACACAAGCACTCAGGTCACTCCAGAACAAGTACAAATATGACTCTGTCATTGTCCATGTTGGTGTGAATGACCTGAGCCATACCTCCCTGAACTACATGAAAAGAGACATGGAGAAGCTCTATGATCACGCAGCTCAGTCCGGTTTGACCCTGACCCTGAGTAGCATCCTGCTGTCACCAATAATGATACCACGGTATAGAGAAAAAAATATAAATTTCAACAATTGGCTGAGCTTCTGGTGTCATTCATAGGGGATCCAGTGTCTGTCAGCCTGGGATGACATGCTCGACAAGCTACGCTGCTTTGCTAGAGACGGCTTGCATCTGTCACCCTTAGGCTTTTGAATACTGGCCAAGGCTCTTGCCACCCCTATAGTGCCTTTTTTAGGCAAGGCTCAATAGACAAACCCACCGCCATAACTAGCACAAGTAACAAAAAACTGTGGGTAATGCTACTCAATGCCAGAATTCTAAACCTCAAAATGCACGTACTCGAAGCACTCCTCAGTATGGAGAAAATCGATATATGTGCAGTAACAGAAACCTGGTTTAAGGCTCCAAAAAGCAACCCAGCACTACCAGGCTACAACTCATACCATACATTTTGGCCACAAAACCCGGACCAAAATACAAAAGGCAGGGGAGTATCCATATTCATCAAGGATACCCACACCTGCAGGTTAGTGGCAAAGCACAATGCTTCAGAGATCATCCACATGCAACTAACAATGGGGAAAACTGCTATTCAAATTAT
>NC_056736.1:533410252-533650252 GCF_019279795.1 Protopterus annectens
TGAGATATATTTGATAGCAAGATTGCTAAAGTTTTCCCATGTAATTGGTGACATGACATTCCAATTCTTTGTAATAAAGAATTTAATAAGGGCACACATCGTAATAAAGACATGTTTTAATATTTTTGGGAGTTGATTGATATTAATGTATAATACAGCTGTCTCCCAAATAAGGGTTGATTTTTCATATCCCATATTCTCCAATCTTACTCTCAAGGAATACCATAAGTTGTGTATCTTAGTACAGTTCCACATGACATGTAAAATATCAGCTGTTTGATCCGGACAATGGGGACATATAGGCGAAAATTTAGGATTGAATTTATTTAATTTAGATAAGGTATAATATAGATTGTTATTTACCATAATTTGTGTATATAACAGCTTCTTGAAAGGAATGAATTTGATTGTATTTTCAATGGCTAGTTTCTTATTTTCTTCAGTCAGTGATTGATTTTTCATTTGCCAATAGTTTGAAAATAATAAAGAATTCTGATGTTTTGCACTCATTACAATTTTATAAGTCCTAGAAATTGTTTTCCCTTTAATCGCAAGATTTTCAAGTATTAATTTAACAAAATCTATGTTATGTAAGTCAGTGTGTATTTGTGAGAATTTAGCATTTATAAGCTGATGAAGTTGGTTAAGGATAATGCTATATTTCATAGGAAGTTTGAGTTCAAGTCTCATTTGCCCCATGTTAGAGTCTTTCCATTGGTATATATCCCTTGTGTAATCTTTTATTGGGGGTAGTTTGTTTGATTAACTGGTTTATTATTTATTAGTAAATTAGGATTTAGGTGTAATGGTTATATAAGGGCAAAAGCGTCAGCTAATTGCAATTATTTAAATAGTTTATGTGTTGTAAGAATCATGCTTTTAATTAGTGGGTGTAAATTCTTCATGTATATGCTAGCCTGGTTTAAATTCAAGAATGGTAAACATATGATATTACAGCCAATGGATTTCAACAGTTTATACCAGATTTTGGTCCACTGGGGTGTCCAAGTATTTATATATGAGTCATGGTTTATTATCTGTATTAGTCTGTATACAGTAATTATACTATAGTAAAGCTTAAAATCAGGTAACCCCAATCCCCCCTTATTTGGCGAGTACAGGTTTTGCATATTTAATTCTGGTAGATTTGGGATACCATAAGAATCTTGATATAGCTTTTTCCATGGCAAGGAAGAAGTTTTGGGGAATATTTGAAAAGGTAGCATTTAATTGAAAGAGTATTCTTGTAGAAAATTCATCTTGACAACACTAGCTTTTGACAGTAGAGACATATTAATGTTCTTCCATCTATCCATATCGTTTTGAATACTAGTCCATGTAGTTAGTAGGTTATTGTTTATAATATCTTTGAAATCTGAAGTAAATATTATTCCTAGATATTTTATCTGGTAGTTTATTTTGATCTCACTCATAGGAAAGTACAATTCTTTATGCCCTATAGGACTGAGGGGAAATATGTGTGACTTGTTTAAATTTAAATTATAATTTGAAACTACCGAGAACTCATTAATAACTTTAAGTATTTTTGGGAGGTCAGTAGTGGGGAGTTGGAAGTATATATTTAAGTCATCAGCAAAGGCCGAGTATATAAGATTTGTATTGTGGATTCTGGCAATATGATGAAAGTTTTAGTGTGAAATAAACAGAAGGAGGGGTTCTAAATAAAGATTAAATAGGTATGGCAAAAGAGGACATCCTTGTCTTGTACCATTGGATAAGAGTATAGGGTTAGTTATAAGTTTATTTACCTGTATAGTGGTAGAAGCTTTCTGATACAGAACCTGGATCATTTTAATGAATTCTTGAGGAAAACCATATAAAGGCAGTATATTACAGAGAAAGTATAAGTTTACTCTATGAAAAGCTTTAGTTGCATCTACTGTAAGGGCATATCTGGGGCATTTATCCCTATTAAGTAGTCTTACAATGGTATCTAAAAGGAGGGTGTTGTCACTTGTTTGCCTGTTTGTCATAAAGCCCATTTGTTGTTGGGAAATAATAGAGGGGAGTATATTCTTAAATCTATTTGCTATAACATGGGCTAATATCTTAAGATCAGTGTTTATGAAGGCTATTGGTCTATAATTTGATGGATCTGTTGGGTCAGAATGCGGTTTAGGAATCAACACTGTCTTGGAGTTATTTAAGTATTTGTCTATTATACCATATTGTATTATATAGTTGAAAACTTTTAATAACACTTTGGAGATAGGTTCCATGAATAGCTTATAAAAATCCGATGTGTATCTATCAGGACCAGGGGATTTACCTAATTTTAGTTTATTGTAGCTTTTATCTCTTTTAAATGTAACAGTGATTTTAAGAGTTTCCTTTGATCTTCTGTAATTTGTGGAAAGTTTATATTATGTATAAAATCCTCAAATCTGTCTGTAGATGATGATAAGGGTATATTGTATAATTTCACCTGTCCTTCATATTTTATTTCTTTGATCCTAGGAGGTCCACTTTTTATGTTAATTAGTCTAGCTAGGAATTCTGATGGTGTTTGAGCCCATTCTGAATATTGATATATTGACCTTAATTCTAAGAAGGAGATATTTTCTAAATAGTGTTTGTGTAATTGTTTTTGCCAATTATTTTTTCCTCAAGTTCTTTAGAATATTTTTCCATTAGTTCTAGTTCAGCAGTGTTTATTTGACACTTTAGTTCATTCTTAAGATTGTTATACTTTTTATTGAGCCATGCAGATTTTTGAATAATAATACCCCTGATGACTGCCTTCATAGCCGCCCATTATATGTCATATGGAATTTGATCAGATATAAAATAATTTTGAAGTTGGGCTAGCACATTCTGAATTTCTTGTGTAGTTTCTTGGTTTTGTATAATTGTAGGATTTAACGTCCAGTTATTGAAATAGGAAATATTTTGTTTATGAGCTTGAAAGTTTATTAAAAGTTTAATTTTGGAATGATCTGAAAGAGTTCTAGGCGATACAGCATAATTTAATTTGTTAGAAAGGAAAGCAAGGGAAATTAGAAAAGCATCTATCCTGGACCAAGTTTTATGAGTGGCTGAAAAGAAAGCGAATCTTGATATTGTTTTATCATATTGAAATTTAACATAAGGGTTAACTAGTTCAAATGTATTTTGTAATTCTTCAAGTGCTGTAGTGGTAGATTGTGACTGTCTGTTTTTATTATGCGATCTATTCTTATCTAGATTTAGTAAAGCAATCCAGTCCCCACCTACAATAAACAGATGATTTGGGTATTTGGCTAATATAGTAAAGATTTCATAAATGAAGAGCTGTTGATTTGAGCAGGGGCTATATATATTAAGAAAGAGTAATGGTTTGTTCAAAGTATGATATTCAGTAGTAAATAATACTAATCTTCCCTTTGAGTCAGCTTCATAGGAATTAATCTCTCCTTGGAAGGATTTATTTACTATAATGGCCACCCCCCTGGACAAAGAACTATAATTTGCAGCAACTATTGTTTTAACCCATTTTCTTTTCCTTTCCCTAACCAAAAGTTGGTCATCTAAGTGAGTTTCTTGCAAGAAAGTTATATCAGCCTTAGTTTGGTATGTGAGGTGCATGATTAAATTTCTTTTCTTTTTATCTACCATCCCTTTAACATTCCAAGAGTCCATGGTTATCATTTTTTATTAATATTGTTACAGTTTCTCATTAGTTGATACACAAAAATACAGTTATAAACTTTTTCTGTTAGTGTATTTATCTTAAGAATAAATGTTGTGACTTCTATACTCCTAAACTCTAAATAGGTGCCTAACCACCCATCCCTCTGTATTTGTAAATGTGCATGAGTTAAGAAACTAAAAGAAACTACTATTTTAACAAGGAGTAGATATAAATCAGAGGGATGTCAATAATACCCATACTGTTCCAAATGCAAACAGTCATCAGCTAACAGACTGTGCCCATCCCGCTCCTTTTATTATTTATATACTGCATATTCATTTTCAGTCTTCTTAAAATATTATATTAATTGTACCTTTAGATATTTATATAGAGAGAAAAGGAAAAGTAGCTTTTATAAAAAGTTTTGTAGTAACAGCAACATATTATAATTCTTAACATTTCAAGAGTTATTAAAGAGTTAACAAAACAATATTTTCAAAAAACAAGTACAATATATGTATATTTAAAGAAGGCATCATAAAAATTCAACAACATTTGCATTATTCTTGCTAACAGCAACTAACTGTGGTTCTTTATAATGTACTGGAAACCATACAAGCAATCATAGCGAACTCATATTATTAATTAACCAGTGCCATCTACTGGACAAACAGGGGAAAAAAAAGAAAGGAAAATGTTTTTGTACCTTGCTCATAGACACCTTTAAAGGTAACTCAATGGTTATGCCAGAGAATAATGATTATACATTTTAAACATTTAAAGAAGGCAGCACTTTAAAATTCAACAACATTTGCCTTATTCTTACTAACAGCAACTAACTGTGGTTCTTTAAATGTATTGGAACTTCATTTAACATTGCACTGTCAAAAGCCATATAGATCCATCTTTGTGTACTCATATATTAATAATTAACCAGTGCCATCTACTTGAACAAACAGAAAGAAAAGAAAAAAAATGTTTTTATATACCTTGCTAATAGACACATTTAAAACTAACTCAATGGTTATGTCAGCAGAATAATGATTATGCATTTTAAACATTTAAAGAAGGCAGCACTTTAAAATTCAACATTTGCTTTATTCTTGCTAACAGCAACTAACTGTGGTTCTTTAAATGTATTGGAATCTTCATTTAACACTGCACTGTCAAAAGCCATATAAACACATCATTGTGAACTCATATGTTAATAATTAACCAGTGCCATCAAGTGAACAAACAGAGAGGAAGAAAAAAAAGAGAAATGTTTTTGTACCTTGCTCATAGACATACTTAAAAGCAACTCAATTATGCCAGTAGAATAATGAGTATAAATTTTAACTGAAACTACTTATGTCTAATATTTACACTACTTAAACTATTATATCAAAGGTTATATCCCATTTTTTAAATGTAATTTAACACTTCTTTTTTGTAAGCTGTAAATGCACTTTACAGTCATTTCTCCATGCAGACAGTGTTAGGTAGCTTTGTAACTTTTAAATGTAAAGGCAGTTACTAAAAGACAGTACCTTAAGTATTACAGTGTAGCAAAGTGGTTTTCTTTACAGGCAAGTAAGCAGAGTTATTTAGAACACATTTCACATCCACTTGTTTAAAATTTCCCATAAGAGTGGTATATTCTTCTGTCCTTTAGTTCTTTGGAGCTGTAGCACTTGTTTAGCCTTCCAAGTGTTGTTTTTGGATCAAAATATATGAAAAGAGTTGTCTCAGGCAGGATTTACTTTGAAGAGACGCAGAAAGGTGGATTTTGCCTGGTCAAGTGTTTCCAAGGATATTTTTTCTTCTTTGTAATAAAATGTTAAAGTTGCAGGATATCTCATTTGGAAACAAATCTTATTTTCAATGAGGTAATTGCAGTATTTGCTGAGTTTCTGTCAATTTTGTTTAATTTGTAAAGGAAGATCTTGAGTAATCATAATTTTATGCGCTCTCCATCTAACATTCTTTTTAATCTTATAAGCTGACAGTATTTGTTGAACATGTGCTGAATTAAGCAGTCTGATATAGATTTGTCTAGGAAGATCACTTGTTTGTGTATGCTTTATAGCTCTGTGAGCTCTCTCGATCACTATCTCAGCCAGGAGATTTTTATTAGCCAAAAGAGAGCTTAGTATTTATTTTATTATTGGAATAAGTTGTGAATTATCAAAGCTGTCTGGAATACCTCTTATGATATAATTACTTCTCCGACCTCTAGCTTCCAAGTCTAACGTTTTTGCTGTAATTCTTTAATGATGGTGTCATTGGTTTGTGCTTTTTGTTGCAGTTCATTTATTTTTAGCTCATTGTCCATAATTTTAGCTTGATTTTGTTCAAGCCTAAGCACAATTTAGTCCAGAGTAGAGCCAAATGTAGTTAGCTTATTCTGATAATGACCCCTGAAAAATTCATTGAGAACACAGAACCAGCATTATCTTGGACAAACATGGGTCAGCAGCGGTATCCTTGGACTGCCCTTTCTAATCTTTTGAAGCACTTTGGGAATCAAAGGAAAGGATGGAAAGGCACACAGAAACCCCTCCTTTCAGGTCATTGAGAAGGTGTCAGTTGCTGCTGCTTGCCTGTAAGGAGTCCTATAGCAAAACAGACTTAGTTTCCTGTTTTTCTACTTACTTATGCAACAAGTCTATCTAAGGAACTGCAAATTGATCAATAAGCTGAAGAAGACCTCTCTGTATAACATCCATTTGAGAGAGTCTATCCTGGACCTGCTTAAAGAATATGTCACTGTGTTCAGATGGGGGGGGGGGTGCAGACTGCCTGCAGAAAGATATTGTATTAAATGGATACTTTACAAACTGTCATGGCTAGTCTACAAAGGGGTTAAGACTTTGCCCTTCCTTGTTTCTTTATATTGCATGCAACTGTATTGTTGATTGTCACTACTTGGAGAATGCCTTGTGTCTACAGTTGGTGCAAAGCTTTCAGACCATTCATCAGGGTCATCATGTTTTGATACTGATTTGATTCTTGTTGTGTAAAGGGCTCCATACACCCTGAACCTCCCCATTCAAAGTCCGAAACATCTGTTGCAATGCTCTGAGCTTGTAGAGGGTATACAAAGGAAAGCCCAGATTGAAGACTACTTGATTGGTCCATCAGGCCAATTCCTGAAACAGACAAGGAACAATCAGCATTTATTTGAAGAGAAGTCTGGTACTGATTCCAGAGTGACCTGGGATACCACTAGAATTTCTTCATATGAAGCATGGTATAAGGGACCATGAGAATGGCTGAAGCCATGAACCCCCAGGACTTTCAGAAACTGTCTCGCTGAAGCACACTTCTGCTTTGCTGGACTCAAAATATCTTTTGTATGTTACTGTTTTGTCTGTAAGGAGAAAGGCTGTTTGTATTGTGATGTCTATTAAGCACCCTAGAAAAAACACTCTGGATGATGGCTATCACATACTTATTGTAACAATGGATCTTTGTTAGTCCACTCCTTCCACCTTGACTGTTGGGTAATCTATGCTTGTTGTGGATCCGAACTGGCAACTGCTTCAGCTACATTTGCTCACTCCAGTGCTTGTGCTCCTTCCATCTCCCACAATGCACCTGTGTCCTCTCAGCCCCTCTGATCATGTTTGCCCCCTGAATGATCAGCTGGTGATGAGGAAGCAGTATTAGTGAGTAGAGTATATGCTTCAGGATTATGTCTACCAGGTCTGTCCAGAAGCTGGGAAGTGACAGTTTGGAGGGGGAAGATAAGTGAGATGTCAAGGTGAGCAGAATGGGATAGCAAAGATCTAGCATTATGGCAAGTACATAGCTTCCATATTGTACATTATCCCCTCCATCCACCCTGACTGTTGGGGTAGAATCCTGAGTTACTTATACTCTTTAATGGCATTATGACAGGATACCCTTAGGGATGGTGGTCTCAAAGAACACCTGGGTCTAGATGCCATATCCATCTTGTAGTGCTTGATAAACAAATGCACCAATAATCATGCTGCCTGAATAAGGCCATGGAAGTTGCTATGAACCTTGCAGAATGTGCCTTAGATTTTGACAGTAAAGTTTGTTGTTGATGGTATAAATGTGCATTATGCAGTGTAAGAGCCATATGGACACAGTATTCCTAGAGACCTTGGAGTACAGCTTAGCAGATGAGTAGGAAAGAAAAGTACAGTTTTGTACCTACCATAAATGTAGATGTTCGAGTGTTCACTCTGCTGCAGTCATCACACTTGGGTTATCCTGTTGTCAGGCGGTCCCGCAGTCGGCCAGAATTCCAAAGTCTTGGTCCGGCGTCAGTTGCTGTCGTCTCTTCCCTGACGTCAGTGCGCCAGGGGTATATATAATGCACCCAACACCATTTTCTTCAGTTTTTCTTGCCCCAGATGTCAGGTGCCCCCAAAAAGGTGGCCAGAATTAGTACCAAATGGAGTAACCACTGCACAAACACAAAATCCCTTCAGCTATAAGCAAATACATCAGTAAGGCATAGAAGAGATGTAGCCAGTAGATCAGAGGGGATGGAGGGAGGGTAACCTGGACTGCAGCAGGGTGAACACTCGAACATCTACATTTATGGTACGTACAAAACTGTACTATGTTCATCGTGTTACCCTGCTGCAATCATCACACTTGGGTTGAATCCCAAAGCTAAGGTGGGGGGGGTATCATAGAGGGTTAGTGGAGGCAATAAGGCTCTGCAGAACTACAGTGGCGAAGCCCGCCCTGGACTTAGAGTAAAGAGGTAAGTGACAGAGTTTGGTAAAGGTATGTACTGAACTCCAAGTTGCAGCTTCTAAAATTTCCTTGGTTGGAACCCCCCTGAGAAAGGCAGTAGAGGTAGCTGTTGCCCTGGTAGAGTGGGATCTAATGGTAGCAGGAACTGGTTTCCCATGATGGGTATAGCAGAAACGTATGCAATGACCTATCCATTTAGAAATGGTTTGCTTTGATATAGCCTTCCCTTGAGAAGCTGTAGCATAGGATACAAAGAGTTGTTCAGATTTTCTGAAAGCCTTAGTTTTGTCCAAGTAGTAACAAAGCTGCCTGTGAATGTCCAAGGAATGCAGGAGTCTCTCACCTTTGTTCTGTGGATTGGGGAAGAAGGTGGGTAAGTGGATGGTTTGACTACACTGGAAACCACCTTAGGCATAAAGGAAGGATTAGTTCATAGAGAAACTCTGTCTTGATGAAAAATGAGGAAAGGTTCCACTGCCATTAGTGCCTGTAGCTCTGAGACTCTTCTAGCTGAAGTTATTGCAAGGAGCAGGGCAGTCTTCCATGATAGGAACTGAAGATCTGCAGAGAAAGCTGGTTCAAAGGGAGGTAGCGTTAGTTTTTCCAGAACAAAGTTGAGGTCCCATGTTGGTGCAGGAGCTCTCCTGGGTGGTCTAATGTTTTTTGCCCCTCTGAGGAACTGCCTTAGAAGAGGATGTGAAAATAAAGGTGGATCTGTGTTGTAGTGAGCTGAAATAGCTGAAGCATGGATTTTAATTGAGGAAAAGGAAAGTCCTTTGTGCAACATCTCAGCTAAATACTGTAGAATGTGAGGCATGTGAGGCTGAATTGTGTCTTGGCCTTTAGCTTGGTTCCAGGCACAAAACCTTTTCCATTTGTCCGAATAAGCCTTCCTGGTGCTTGGCCTCCTGGCTTCCAGAATAACATCCAGAACTGCTTGTGAAAGAGGAGCTGGTTGGATGTTTAGTTGATTTGCCATGCAGCCAGATTTAAAGTTTTAAGCTGGCTGTGACGAATCTGATTGTTTTTATTTATTTATTTATTTTTATTTTATTTAACATTTGTTGACCGGGAAAGTCCGACTAGGTTCCACAGATCCTGTTTTCAGCGGAGGCCCGGGGAGAAATGCTCCAGACGCATGTCTTTAGAATGTGGGAGGAAACCGGAGTACCCGGAGGAAACCCACGCTAATGCAGGGAGAACATGCAAACTCCGCACAGAAGGCACCCCGGCCGAGAATCGAACCAGAGAACCTCTTGCTGTGAGGCGACAGCATTAACCGCTGCACCCGTGTGAGCAAATGGGGTATTTGAGGCAATATCCGTGGTGGGCTGTGGGCCATATTTTTCAATAGCGGATACCAGTGCTGGCGTGGCCAGTCTGGGGCTATGAGAATCAGTCGTGGTCTCTCCTTTTTGACTTTCAAAAGAACCTTTGTGAGGAAAGGCAATGGAGGGAAGGCATATACTGTCAGGTTTTTCCAACTAAAAGAGAGAGAGAGTCCACTTTCCAAGCTTGATGGTGAAATGTCCTTGTACAAAATTTTGTCAGTTGATAGTTTTGAGGACTGGCAAACAGGTCTATGTCTGGAAGGCCCCATTTTTTGAGTTATCATTGCAAATATTTGTGGATCTAGTTTCCACTCGTGGGGATCTTTGATGTTTCTGCTGAGGTCGTCTGCCAATGTGTTCTTCTGTCCTGGCAGGAATTGTGCTTGTAACTGGACTTGGTAGGCCAGAGCTGTGTTCCATAAGATCATTGCTTGCCTGCATAGAGGGTAGGAATGTGTACCCCCTTGTTTGTTTATGTACCACATTAGTGTGGTGTTGTCCGTCTTTATTGCAAGTTGCCCTGGATGTAATAGATCCTTGAGGGCTGTCAGAGCTTTCTGTACAGCTAGCATCTCTTTTTGATTTATGTGCAGATTTCTTTGATCTGCAGTCTATAGGCCTTGAATGCATTGTCCTGCCATGTGTACTGTGGAGTAAACACCATTACCATATCCGTGAATCCTGCAGCAAATGACAATGAATACGAATACTGTCAAGAAAACTAGAAGACTGCTCTGAGTTTGGGGGGAAATAATTGATGTAACAACTTTCTAAAGCCACTCAGTAGTCAGGGTCATGTAGCTTCATTCACCACTTGAAGGATATGTTCATTTTGGTACCATGGCTGTCTGTCTGTCTGGCTACTGTAGGGCTGACCAACATGTAAGGCTGCTACACCCATTTATACCTAATATGGGACTTAAAGGAGGTGTTCAGTACTGGTGAAAAGCTTTTCCTTTAATAAGCTAACACATCACTTTTGGATTCATGTCAGACAGAACTTCAGAATAGTTCACATGTTTAATTGAAGTACTTATACTTTGTTTGCTTTCTGCCCACTCTACTTATTGTTAATACACAGGTCAATAAAGATAAGGGTTACCTTGCATCAATAAAGAGCAACAGTAGACAGAGCTATACAGTATGATAAATGTGCAAAGCGTGCACAAGAACATTTCACTCAATTGAAGACAGATCAGTTATGTGGCATCTAACCAGATATGGTAAATCAGACTGCAATTTGCTGAACTCTGGCTGTGGGTAAGGAGAAGTTTTAATATTGGGTTTGCCCCCATAGTTTTAACTCACCTACCTTAAGGTGCTATGACCTTGAGAGCTGTTAAATTTAAGGGAAATGCAAGGGCTTTCATTATTTTAAGTAATTTGGTTTGATAATTTTCATCTAAAGAAACGTGATTAAATTAAATTAAATAAGATGGGTGATGCAGTGATGTTCAATTATCACATATAATCCTATGTGTCACAATAAAGGATTAAAAATAATTATTAGAAAAACACAGTTTGATATGTCATTAGTGCTTTAAAATACAACCCACATATAAACTGCACTGCACAGTGCAGCAAGATAAAACCAAAAAACATAGTAAAGCACAAAAGATAAACAGATACCATCAAATTTGTTGTACTTCATGAAGGATGGAACTTCATGACGGGTTTCATCTGTGCTTATCTTCTCATTATCTTCAGCTTCATCCTCCTCCTCATCTAATACCATCTTCATCTTTAGTTTAGAGTTCATCCAGTCATTTAGTAGCTCCTGGGCTGTAAGAGAAAGACAAAAAAATGAGGTTGCACAAGAGATGGTTGTTATTAACACTTCTGTCCTTTGCTCCCCATTCCGACATCTCCCCTTCCCATGCAAGAAACACGTCTGTGCTGTACATGGTGACAGCTGTATTACTCTCATTAGAATGCATCAAGGAAGAACAGGTAAGCAGGGTACAGACTGCAGATATTAGCAAACAAGGTAAGTGTGAGGTATTGTTTGAAGGAGGCAATAATGCAAACTGCTGGCAGTTACCACAATCAGATGCAGCCACTGACAAGGACTCCAAATAGGACAGCTGTTAAGCAAACAATACAGAGGCCATGAAAAAATGTTAGACTCTTTTAAACTGGATACAGCTCTATAAATACTCATGTGTGGGCCTTCAGAGTTTAGCATTCACAACTGTGGCACAAGATGGAAACCACAGAAAACAAAGGCAGTAATGACAAACGGTGGATTTTACAGTTCCCTATCAGAAGTGTAAGGAGTGACATTGGTAAATCCCAACACTTCAAAAAATTATTCTGTGATCAGAACAAAAACAAAATCCCAAACTCTCTGCATTTTTGACCCCACACTCCAAAAACTTAGTAAAGCAAATGCAAGATCACTATACTTCTGAGTAGCGGGATACCCGAAACATAGCAAACTCAGACTGTAAGTATATTTATTTGTGCATATAGTTTTGATTGCAATTATGATTCTTGGAATTTAAATAGGCACATGGATTTCACTACACTTCACAAAAATGTAGCACATCAAGAAAGTGACAAAGACAGGCCAGACTCAAGAAGAAACTCTACATTGATGGAATCACTTTAAACACAATGGAAAATGTCAGTAATCTGTACACAAACTTTACGCATGGAGAAATGAAAGTCAAATATTCTAGAGTTTCCAGGATTGGAGGCAAATAATGTCAAGGCAAGAAAAGGAAGTTACAGGAGTATGCGGTAGACGAAAGCCAGAAGCACACTCACAAGCTGCATAAGGGAAGCCAGGGAAGTTACTAGAATAGTTAAAAATAGACCCCTTAATGGTTAATGACTGAAGGAAGAGTCTAAAACTGTAAACAATCCCATTGGTAATAAAGCAAATAAGGGAGTAGGACTGCAATGTTAAAAGCAGAATAAAGGCAGAAAAGATGAGAAAGTTAGGAAAAAAGAGAATTATTCACTGAAGCTCTTTTGTTCTGCTTTTAAGTAATGTGGTGATAACATATTACTTTTTGTCAGTTGACAGAAGGGCAGTAATTACTGTGTGTAGACCTCACCTTCCTTTCAAAAGGTAGAGATTTAGATGGCTCCATGTCTCATAGGGAAAAAGCCCTAATTATAATCTAAATAAACTCTGCTCACTTGGCAGTTTTGGTGTTGGAAAAATCAATAAGAGGAGGGTGAGAATGAATGGCTAACAATGGCTTGTCCATCCCAGGGTGAAATGGTTACCTGCCTGCTACAACACCTGTGACTAGCATGTGCAGGCACCTGGTGTGCAGCACAGTGACTAAAGATTAACTTTTGGCTTTGTGAAGCTAATGATGAAAGTCTTTACTTTGTATGCATGTCACCTACTCACAGCTGGGAGGTACTGTAGGCCCCCATTTTGCTTAATCTTTAAAGCTTATGGATGAGATTGCACTAAAGAGTAGGTTGTACTCAACCAGGTTAAATTCCTTGGTAAGGTCTACAAATACAGCACCAGTCAAATTGCCCTTATCCATGCTGTTTAAGAAGTCATCAGAAATCATGCAGACAGTAGAAATAGGGCTTCTACCATTCCAGAAAGCTAATGACTACAGAGGGGATCAAATTCCTGAATATAACTGGACAATTACGAATAGGCTAATTTCTCTTAACATTTTACTTAAGGCTGGAAGACTTCAAATTGGGCAGAAGTCAAGTGTGCAGAGGTGGAAAGTTTCTGTAGTTTTGTCAAAAGTTTTACTATTATAGACTTCAAAATGGAGGATACAATTATTTTGTGTCCGGGATAATTGAAAATGTGGTAAAGGAGGTCTATAAGGTATTCTTTACAAAGGAAGAGTAGCCAGAGATATAATTGGTCATTTTTAGGTGGGGTGTTATGTGAAATTTGTTTTGAAAAGTCTTTATTATCTTTTTTGTTTATAGAACAAAACTTAAGTGGTGAGAGAGGGAAAGGTAATAGAATGGGAAGAGGACAAGAATTCATTTGGACTGCATGCTACAAACTGGCTTCCCTATCAAGGATTGATATCAGAGTATAGGCAAAGAGAAAGAAAAATTGGGGGTCCTAAGCAAAAGACCAGCTCTGGTAGAGTTGTTAGTAGACTCTACAACAGAAGCTGGTGTTAAAAAGGGATAATTAGTAGGGCATATAAAATATTGCATGCTAACCATAGGAATCAGTCAGAGGAGGTTAGAAAGACTATACAAGCAATTCACAAAGAAACAATGGGAGGACATATGTGTGGCTCCCAAATATGCAACAAAGTCTAGAAGATTTAGCATCTTTGCCTGGAAGTGTTTACATAGATATTTTTATACCACAAGCAGATTCCAAAGAATTTTCTATCAGGTAGACTGCAAATACATACAGAATCAGAATTGCCTAGACATAGTAAGGTCTTGCTGAATTTAATTCTGGTTGCTGCCAAAAAAGCAATTATTAGAAAATGGAAATCAAAGTATAAACTAACTGTACTAGAAGTAGTGACTGCAACAGTGATAAAATAACTGGATGTGAAGTATTAAGAAAAGGGTAGAAGCAAATTACATAGGAAAAATAGGAATTGTGGGAACAATACATGCAGAATAACATGTTGGAGGAGGAATGAGGTTTAAGGAAGGCAGAAACTGAATGAGCTATGTAATGTTTGACTGACAACTGTATAGATTATAAGTGATTTATAACGTTTGTAACTGAAATATGTCAATACGGTTTGTTTTCATTTATATAAATATATGAATGTCTATGTCATAATTAATAACTCAATAATGATACTTCTTGTCTAAAAAAAGTTAAAGGGTGAAATAAATTATATTTTGATAGTCATTTTGAATCTTTAAAAGAGTTCTGTTTTTAGAGGAAAGGGGGGTGCTATACAGGAACATTCCCAACCAAGGGAAAAAGAAGCCATCTGTCATGCACACATTTCTGCAATCAGTCCTGGAACAGAATGTATTAAACTGTATGTTGTGAATTCAAGCAAACAGATATATGGGGGGTCCCCACAGGTGGATTATGGAAGACCCATGTGTCTAACAATCATTTATGGGAGTTTGTGCCAGTCCTGATCAGAATGACTTCCACAGAAATGTGCTGGGATGGAATATAAGGGACAGTTTGTACTGATTTGCTAGCTCCCAGACTATCGAGGTTAGTCTGCACAGAGGGTATGACCTGGTCCCCCCTTGTTTCTTTACATACCACATGACAGTTGCGTTGCCCATGTTTAGCAGAAGAGATCCTGGAGTTCACATATGCTTTAAGGCTATCAGAACATTCACCAATGCCATCATGTCTTTGTTGTATATGTGCTTCCATTTGAAATGATGATCCTATACACCTTTCACCTTGAATCCCTTGGAAAATAACCTTCCAGGTAAACCAAAATATCACCAAAGCACAAAGCACAAAAGTACAAAAAACAAAAAAGGCCACATATCAAAAGGTATAGCAAGTTTTGTTGTTTTGAACTTTCCAAGTAAAGTCTGAGGCATCCATAGTTACAGATTAGGCAGAGGCTGAAGGGGACATAGGAAAACATTTATTCAGAGTCAGTTGATCTATCCAAAACTGACGTTCCTTCTTGACAAAATTGAGAATAGGAATTTGGAAAAAGACAGTAGTGGTGCTGGCTCAAAACTGACTTGAGAAGCCATTGAAGTTTTCACATGAGCAGTTTGGCTAGTGGGATCATAATAATTGTTTAAGCCATGTAAAATTCCCTTGCTCTTGTCAGAAGTTGCAGGGAATTGTTTTTTGGTAGAAGGTTATTTTTTTCCTGAGGAAGGAATGCTATCATCTGAAATGTGTCTATCAGATATCCTAGAAAATCTACTTTGTGGGAAGGAATGAGAAGATTTTTTCCAAACTGAACTGAAAACCTAGATTCAGGAAAATATTTCTGACAAAAAAGAGAGAGTTCAGGACAAGAACAGGTACAAGTACAGAGGGATACAGAGAAAATAAGGGACTACCTGGATAATATGCATGAGTTTAGGAAAAACTGTTGTTAAGCAACTGCTTTCTGATAATAACTCCAGACAGTAAAAAGCTTTTAGCACGACGACTCGGGCAACTGAAAGTAGAAAGTATTGTTGCCAAACTTAGGGAGCCTATAACAAGAAAAATAACCACAGATCCTGTAGAGGTATAAGAAATATTTGGAAATTTTATGAAAATCTGTACAAAGCAGAGAAATGTGGAAATCAAGAAAAAGTGCAAATGGAAATGTTTATGGAAGAGTTACATATGCCAAGGTTTGAGATGCATGACACTGTATTAACAGGACAGGAGGAGATGAAATAACAATGGTAATGTATAACAAATCTACAGGAAAGACTCCAGGAATAAATGGCATTTTGGTGGTATTTTGGAAGCTAGGGAGGAAGAAAGTTTCTGTTTAACAGTGTTGTAAAAGGAGAAGCACCAACATGCTGAAAGAAAGCTGTGGTTGCTGTAATACCTATAGATGGTAGTGACCCAGCAGATCCAGGTTTATATAGGCCCATTTAGATTCTAATCCATGATTATAAAGTTTTTATGTTTATAATGACTAAAAGAATACCAAATGTGATGTCAAAATTGGCATATATGGATCAGAGTGGTTTTGTGGAGGGGAGACAAACATTTGGCAACATTAATAGAACAATGGAGAAAGAAACCACAGCCACTATAGCCCAGGTACCTCTGCTGCAAAAAAGCAGAAATCATATGGTAAAGAACAACCAACGCAGGCAAAGCTCCAGGTTCACAAACAAGCCTTTAATAAAACACACAAGCGCTTTCACCAAATGCTTCTTCAGGTGTGACATAAAAACTTAATAACTAATGCACCATATTTAACTATTAAGTTAGAATCACATGACAAAACAAATTCCAAACTTAAAGGCACACATCCTAAAAGTTATTCAAGAGGCATTTTGTAAAAACATCAATCTAAGAAACAAAACATAAACAATATAAAATAATAAAAATAAAATAAAAACACATGAATGTACCTATCCACAAAAATATATGCAAAAACATTCAAATACCTATCATACTAAAAACATATTAAACCATGAAGGTAGCATATAACATGTAGCCAACCACCTATTTCCTACGTAGTGTTCTGGCTTTCAAAGCAGGTCTTAGTGGTAAGCAATCATTCAAACCATGTCCTGCATTCACTCTCATCCTAATGATCCAGTGTGTTTCCATTTCCTCCGTCCTTAATCTCATATCCCCTCCTCTCTTATTACCACCATTCATTCCTATAACTATAAAGCCAAAATTATGTGTGCTACCTTCATGGTTTAATATATTTTTAGTACTATTGGTTACACTGGATGTGGTTTCGCTGTTTACCACTATTCCAAACAACGTGGGTATAGACTATGCTATTAAGCACATGGAACCTAACTTGGGTAGTGACAGCATTAAGATTACACAAACAAGGGACTTATTATGCCTAGTCCTGCAGAATAATGTGTTTATGTATAGAGAATCTATATACTTGCAGGTCAATGGTGTAGCGATGGGCACCTCATACGCGAAAAACTACGCAAATGCAGTGATAGCCACTTGGGAGAGTGAGTACCTTCTAGGAGGTCCCTTTAAGGAACACGTGTTATTTTTTAGAAGATTTGTAGATGACCTTTTTGTATTATGGGTGGGGGCTCCTGAGACTTTGATGGAGTTTGCTGAATTCCTAAATAGATCTACTCATTTTTTGACATTTACAGTGAAATGGTCGCACACAAATGTTGATTTCTTAGATGTGACCATCTTTAGGGATGACAGGAATTTGCTTGGGACTAGGCTCCATAGGAAAGAATGTAGATTTAACCATCTCCTTATTAGAGAGAGCATGCACCCACAATATATTTTTAGGAATGTGGTTCAAAATCACCTCTATACTCAATGTGAGTGAACAAGATTTTCAGCAACAGCTCAACACTACTAGGACTGAGTTAGTATGCAGAGGATATGATCCTGATATGATACAGAAGAATGCAGTGAAAGTGGTGAATATGAGAGGTACAAGACCTAAACTTTATTTTTCTGAATGGTAACAGAATGATGGAACCCATAAATTGAGCAGGAAATATAGCAACAAGCTGAAAGTGTCATTCAGTTACTCAAGGAATATCAGCCAGTATACTAATATTATTAGGAATAATTGGAACATTTTAATGACGAATGAGCAGACCAGTAAATATTTAGATTCCACACCACAGTTTATTTTTAGGAATAAAAGTCCCTGAAGAGACATTTTTGTGGTGCAAGGGATACTAATAGATCAGTAGTACAAGGAAATACTTTACTCTCTAGGAAGCATTCTTCTTCTCCATATATTATTGATAATCCTATCTTTGTTCATCCACAGAACAATTTCATTTTAAGATCAAGGCTACTTGCAATAGTATGCATGTGATATACCTAGCTGTATATAGGGTATGCAGTAAAGTTTACATTGGGAAGACTGACAGGATGCTCAAAGATAGGATTAGGGAACATATTTATCATATTGGCAAGAAAAGTATGTTTAATGCGTTAGACAAACATGTTGTGAATATAGACATCACATATAATTTTGGCTTTATAGTTATAGGAATGAATGGTGGTAATAAGACAGGAGGGGATATAAGATTAAGGATGGAGGAAATGGAAACACACTGGATCATTAGGTTGAGAGTGAATGCAGGACATGATCTGAATGACTGCATACCACTAAGACCTGCTTTGAAAGCCAGGCCACTACGTAGGAAACAGGTGGTTGGCTACATGTTATATGCTATCTTCATGGTTTAATATGTTTTTAGTATGATAGGTATTTGAATGTTTTTACATATAATTTTGTGGATAGGTACATTCATGTGTTTTTGTTTTATTTTTATTATTTTATATTGTTTATGTTTTGTTTCTTAGATTGATGTTTTTACAAAATGTCTCTTGAATGATTTTTAGGATTTGTGCCTTTAAGTTTGGAATTTGTTTTGTCATGTGATTCTAACTTAATAGTTAAATATGGTGCATTAGTTACTTAGCTTTTATGTCACACCTGAAGAAGCATTTGGTGAAAGCGTTGTGTGTTTTATTAAAGGCCTGTTTGTGAACCTGGAGCTTTGTCTGCGTTGGTTGTTCTTTACCATTAACAGAACAATGATGATCCAGAGAGAAGCAGTATGTATGAAAATACACTGTTGGTGGTGGGTCTGGATGCAGAGAAATCATTCAACAAAGTGAGCTGGGATTTTATGAGCAAGGAAATGGAAGCATTTGCATTCCCTGATACAATAAGAAAGAATGGGAGAAATATGTATGGCTCCCAAATATGCAACAAAGTCTAGAAAATTTAGGACTTTTGGTTAGGAGTGTTTGCATGCTTTTTTTTTTCTTTATAGCCCAAGAAGACGCCAAAGAAATTTTCCTCAGGTAGACTGCAAATGTTGGAGGTTTGATGGGGAAGAAAGTGGTAATTGGGAACATATTTTTGGTAGTGCAATAAGTTGGCACACTTTAAAAATTCCATGCAGACTATTCTTTCAGAAATACTCAGTTAGCAAATTGGTGTAACTAAGGAAATGCTTTTTTGAGCTGTGATACATAATCAGAATTGTCTAGACATAGTAAAGTCCCTGATGAGTTAAATTCTGATGGCTACCAAAAAAGCAATTACTGGAAAATGGAAATCAAAATCTAAACCAACCGTACTAGAAGTAGTGAATATAATAACACAGATAAAAGAACCAGAAATGAGATCTTTAGAAAAGGGTAGGAGCAGATTATACAGAAAAAAATGGGAATTGTGGGAACAGTTAATGCAGAATAATGTTTTGGAGGAGGAATGAGGTTTAAGGGAAGGCAGGAATTGAATAAGATATGTAATGTTCGAATGACAATGACTATATGGTTTGTTTTCATTTATATAAATGTAGAATTGTGTATGTTGTAAGTGATAATGCAATAAAGACGTATCTTGTAAAAAAAGACTTGACAATTCCGAATAGGGTCTATAAAAAAAGAAGTAAGCTGTCCAGAGAAAAATGTGGATAAGGTAATCACTGGTGCTAGTCACTTTGTGAACACCCTTGGAGCTGTAGACAAACCAAATGGTAAAGAAGAGAACTGAAAATGTGAACAAGAAACAGAAAATCTTAAAAAGCATCTGAAGATTCTGTGAATGAGTATATGGGCATCCTTTAGATCCAAAGTCAATGAAACACTGAGTGGAAGAAGTAAGAGAAAAAAAAGAAAAGATAGAGAAATTGGAGAGACTGCAGAGTAGACATTTTGATTACTGGAATCTTGACATGAAGCTTTAGAAAAGAACCATCTTTGCCTGTGGTGAGTTCCCCATGGCTCACAGCCATCAGTTTGATGTAGGGGACCTTATCTACTTCCAAGCATGCAGTGGTACCATAGCAGAAGGAGCATAACACCATACTAGCATTCCTGCCTTTTGTCCCCATGATTGCCAACAAGCCTCCCCTCAAACTGTCAAAGTCAATTTGTTCTCTTACCTGGGGATTTCACCTGGTATCAGGGAAACAGCTATCCGAGGGAGGGGGTCATAATTCAGGCAGCCATTTTGTTGCTTTTCTATTCTCACTGGTATTTCAACTATGTAAATGTTTATATTTATCTAAACCTACGGATGAGTAGGAGGAGGTGTGCTCCACCTCACTGCAGATGCCTGCAGTGCCTTTGCCATATCAGTACATACTCCTGCACACCCATTTCAAAGGCTACCACTCATTGGTGGCTTGGACAACCTAGAGTTCACTCCCAGACATATGAATACCTTTTCCCAGTCTGTGTATTTGCCTCCCAACCCTTCCTTCAATGGTTTTATGCAGTTCGTATTCAGCTTCATCTCACCTCCCTCAGAATGGACATGGCCCATCCATTCCCACAAACTCTGTCAATTGCCCAGATGCTAACCAATACTGGGTCATCAGACCTGTAGTCAGGAATTTATCCCTCTATGCCATCAAAACTTTAGGGGTGTCAGTGAGAAGGCAGAAACCAACATAAATACCTCCACGACAGAAATGAAAATATATCACAGGCCACTTCATTTTTCTTCTTCAACAGAGTCTACTAGTGCCCCAGATTTATTCTAAAATTCAAGTAACGTGTCACGCCTGAACACAAGTTGGCACAATGAATGTAATTTAGGGGCATGGATATGAGTCCTAAAAGCCTCCCAAATGGATAGGTTTGGTGCAACTCCACATAAGGCACAAAGTGGCTTTCCAACAAAGCAGTTCAACTGGCAATTAATTTACTAGAATAAAAATGCCAGCAGACTTAATAATGGCTACAAAAGGCGCTCCTAGGACATTCACAGTTTGGAAGTAAGAAACCTCAAGAGATTCAGACTAGTGCAGGAATTTTATTTCCGAGTTTATTAAGACAGTAAAATCAAAGCAACTATAGATTAAGGGCACTGTAAGCTCTGTGGACACTGTAGAAAAGGAAAGATTAAAAAAAAAAAGTTTATACTCAGTATGACTTTTATTTATTTTTGCATTTGTGAACCGGACTAGTTCCACTAGGCCAGTATCCTCTTTTCAGAGGAGACCTGAGGTGGTATTCAAAGTGACTAGGGGAAATTTGAAGGAAATTTCCCCCTACTCTTTTTTTGATAAGTGCCATGGGATGTTTTGCATTCACCTGAACTACCACCAGCTCAGGCAAATAGGGCATTAATTTAAAATCTCATTCGAAAGACAGAAAACTCAGCCCTCTCCCCCTTTATACTGCACTGCAATGCCGGTATTGGAAACTTAATCCAAGTACCTAGAGTGGGAATACAACCCACAGCCTTACGGTCTTCCAGCACCAAAGGCAACTGTGCTACTTCTAAGCAGGGGTAGCTTTAATGGCATAGGTTAAGAAATGTTGTATGGCCGGCTAGTTTATAAAAGGTATTTCAAGCAACTGTATAAAATATAAACGATCTTCCAGCACCAAAGGCAACTGTGCTACTTCTAAGCAGGGGTAGCTTCAATGGCATAGGTTAAGAAATGTTGTATGGCCGGCTAGTTTATAAAAGGTATTTCAAGCAACTGTATAAAATATAAACTTTTTTGGAAATTGTTCTTTTAAATCTAAGGCCTTCTGAAATTAAATCTGGAAAGTTGATAGCAAGAAGGAAAAGGCTTTCATCCAGACTGCTAGTGCAACTGAAATGAACTGCATGGCACAAGTCTATCTTTGATGCATAATCTTTATCCATGAAGCTGTTACTAGCTCACCTGGGGCATTGTTCTGATATGCAAATTATGTTTGACTAATGTCCAGGACTTTAAAACAGCAATTGCTGCTCCTCAACAGCCAATCAAGCAAGAATTGCAGGACCTTAAAGAACTTGATATGCAAATGGACACTGAGGTGTCAAAAAATAGGTGTGCATGGCTGCTTAAATGAGGCAGAAGTGAATCTAGTGTCTATTAGTACAGAATACTTTGTTTATCTTGCATTGTATGATCAAGAGAATACAGCAAATTGGAATAATTTTTACATCTTTCATGTACAAAAGACCCCAAATCAGGCTATTTACTCTATTATGTCCTGGGAAAGTATGCTGGGCAAACTTGAAAACCACTGGTTTGAAGAAATGATAAGATAATAAGAGAACTAACAGTGAATAGAGACTTCAACTGCACAGTTAATGATGTTGAATAAATCCACCACTAAGGTTAATCACTTCCCATCTTTCTACTGAAACCTCAAGTTTTTTTCATTGAATGACACCAGCGTTTAATGCATCTGCACCAGTAACTGTTATGGTGTGGTGTGCAGATTTCTCTGTGCCACAGGGCTGGGGCTTGATGTCCAAAAAAGAAAACATAAGTCACAAGGGCTAGTTCAGGAAGCTCTTGAGTTTAGGGTATTGTGGGTTCTATTGTCAGATGACACAGACCTCTTTTGTTTGCTTTCTCCACATTCATTTACAGATATCCCTCACACTACAGAAACTTCAGTCCAGTGTGTGCAGTAGTAACTGTCACATTTCTGGAATTTCATTAAATAGTTGGAACTCCTAATAACTACAGAGGATTTTAACCATAAACTTAACGATATGGACTCCATCTGAGGAGCTATGCATAGGTGAAATTATGTGTCACTTGACTGTATGTCCAGCACATAAACAATATATGTGTGACGTGGGCTGGTTCAGGAGTATTTGAATTTAGAGAATCTTGGATGTCTCTGTCAGATTACATCGATTTCGCTCTTATCCTTAAATGTATGCAGATAGTGCAGACATCTTCAAATTATGGGAACTTCAGTTCTATACAAAATACTTAGAAATTTTGCAGTGAGGGTGAGGATAGGTCCAATACTTCGGAGATATGCACGAGACATGGCATCATGATGACTTTACACTAGAGACAATAAAAGGCCACCAGTATTGTAATATAAAGATCTGGACATCGGGACTGTTGAGCAGGTGGAATGAGGAGTACATTACTGTTCTCTTTGCCATTACACACTTTCAGTGGGTCACCGAGATGCACAGGAGTTTAGGAAGGTGCTGTAGCAAAGGGTATGGCAGACCTTACATTTACAACACCAGCATCACTGGAGCTACTGAAAGAGAGATGAATCTACCTCCAGGGAATGAACCATCTGTTTAGGATTAGGATGAAATTCTGTTTACAGCAAAATGTCAGTGAAGCATCCAGTCACAGGACAGAAAGGGAATTCTACAACGTTTCTCAGATCTACTTTTAAGAGTAGGGGAGAAAGTTTGATGAAGCTGTGTGCCTGTCATAGCTGAAGGAAGTGTAGGTTCTACACTGGAAGGCTCTTAGCAACAAATCCTCAGGCTAGTCATGTTAAATGAGATTTAACAAGCATGCAAAAGGAAAAACTAAGGAACTGCTGCTAATGGTAGTATATACCATACAAGCTACTAATGAGGAATGAATGAGCTTTTCTCCTCGTGGAAGTGCCAGTTAAAGTGATCTCTGCACCAGGATGCAGCTGCTGTTGTGCAGTAGTTTGAAGCCCATTTTAAAATTAAAATTTGATTACAAGATCTATATACAAATATGATCCCTGAGAACAACCATCTTGTTGCCTTTTTTGGTTGCTTTGTCATAGATGTGATTTACAGAAGGTAGGCAAGTTGCAGACAATGTAAAACAGGTACCTTTCCACTTAATGGCAACTTGCAATTCTAATTTTGCCCTGTTTGTCATCACTGTATACTTGGCAAAGGCCTCCGATAAACTTAACTCTCCACCTTTTTACTATAATAAAGCATTCTTGCCTTTTAGGAGTAGTACATCAGTTTATTGAGAAGCCTTTAATAGGGTTCAGCCTTGTGTTAAATTGGATTGTTTTGTATAAGGTACAATACAAAGTCATGGTACAAGACAGGGATACCTGCTTCAAACCTTACATGTATGTTGTCAATGGCGCCACTGACTCTGATGCTAAAGGAAAATGAAAGGTATGTACCTCATCAACAAACAGGAATAAAGCCACAGTTCTATAGTCAGCTCAGCAGCTGAAGTTGCCATAGTTTAAAAAGCAAATAATGAGGAAACTTCTCTATGTTGAAAATCTAACATTCCCTAGAGTTCCGTTGTTGCCTCACAGTAAGACGTCCTGTTCGATTCTCAGCTAGAGCGTCTTCTGTGTGGAGACATGCATGAATGGGCGTACCTTCATTGAAGGTTGTGCGTCACGGCCGGCAACTCAGCACGTAAAAATTTACTGCCAATCATTAGCGGACCGGAGTTCCGCTGTGGCGACCCCTAACCGGGAAAAGCCGAAAGACAAAACAACAACAACAACAACTGTGAATATCCCACCTAATAACAGGTGATAAAAATATTTTCTTTAAAAACTTTCCAAAGTATAAATCCACTAATGAAAGTGGGGAAGCACAAGCTCAAGTTCAAGTCAAATCTTCTTTATTAAAAGCACACAAACAAGCAATCCAAATAGTAGTTGAAAAAAACAAAATAAAGTGTAGAAATTAACCATTCCATTTATATACCTGTTTAAAAGCATTGGCGTAGTTTACAAGGGTAGCTCTGTTGTAAAAGACAATTAGCATGTTTACTAGCTAAATACCCCTTCCCCCATACACCAGTGTGATATTCTAAAAAGCCTCTCCTGTTTTACCCATAATGCTCTGCCAATCAGTTTTCTTTCCATATTTCTGTTGTGCTACACTACAATGCATTTCTGATAAAAGCTTGAGAAGTACCCATCACCCTGGCTGAGTAAGCTGTAAGCACAAAAAGCAAAGGTTCACTGACATCTTTGTAAAAGAATTTAATACAATCAGTCAACCACTTGGGCGAGATGATTTTGGTGACAAGTTTCTTTTTAGAGAATAATATGAACAATGGTGAATCCATTCTAAGAGATTTGGTTCCTTCCTGGTAGAATCTGAAGTGTTTCTGGAGATTCACACAGTATAACAATCCTTCTCCTCTGTTATTTGGAAAGAAGACAGGTAGGTTAATAAAATAAATGAGATTTGTATTAATAGTTAACTTGTGCATAAAGGAACAATTATTTTGCAAAGACGCACCCTTATCAAACACCGTGTATGCAGGATTGAAAAACAATCAAATTCGGACACTTGTGGCAAAAGTAACAACCACCAGAAGCATAAAAGAGAGTTTTAATGGAAATAAGTTTCAGATCCTCAGTAGCAGCTGGTTCAAAGGGAGGAACAGCCAACTTCTCTAGAACAAAATATAAATTCTAGGGAGGTACAAGATCTTTTGCAGGAGCTTGGATGAGAAAAGTGCGTCTAAGAAAAAGCCTTGCAAACTTTCAAGAAAGCCAGTAAATATGAGCTAGAACCTTGATAAAAGTTTGAAATTGCTGTCAAATGACCTTAAAACAATAGCTTAATCCATTGCTAAAGATTTCTAGAAGATAGTATAAAATTGCCAGTACTTAAGCAGTAGAAGGATACAAACATTTAAAACTATTACATACAGAACAAAATATATATTTTTTTCACTTCTTTACCTGTTTTTTAAATTCTTTTCAGCAGTTCATATCGGCTTTAGCTAAGGTCTTAAAGCCTGTATTAGTGATTCCAGTACACAGTTGTACTGCATTTTGCAGTCGAAGTGTTGCTATTCAACCCTAGTTTCATCCTTACGTACTCTGTGTATGTCAGGTTAGTTCAGGACTAGTGTTTACATTAAGGCAGTTCCAGGCCAGTCAGCTCAGAACTAAGAGTCCAATTGTTAAACTTTAGTTTTATTCTTATCTACTGAGTATATGTCAGGCTAATTCAGGGCTAGTGTTTGCATTAAGTCAGTTCCAGATCAGTCAACTCAGAGCTAAGGTTCTAATTGGTTTTCCCTCCCACCCATGCTGTTGGAGTTGTATTTTTAAACCCACTGAACCCTGCCCCTTATGATAATTTGACAATGTAATCCACTCCCCATTTAGTGCCTGTTGACAATAAACACATAAGCATTATTTTGCAAAGTCTCTTCCTTTAAACTATTCACCAAACTAAAAGAATTTTGATAATATTGGGTGTACTGATACTGCTTGTACTGATTTTAGTATTACATTTGTGAGCTTTTACTATAATTAGTTTACTGGTTCTTGTTTTTTGGCAGGAGGAGATTTCCAGGTTAGTTGTTTGGACTGAACCTCATGAACTTTAAATAATCAGTAGCAAGTCCACCCAAAGATTATCCTAAATGAACCAAACTCCAGACAGTTATAGTCACCCCTGCCAGAATCATATACCAGCATTTCCCCACAATGTCTCTAGCCAGTCTGATTGAAATGGGTATCTTGAGACAGTGCAAGACTTTTCTCATGCATGTTGCTTAAAAGCATAAACCAGTGTGATAAAGATGTGTGTGTGTGCATATATATATATATATATATATATATATATATATATATATATCTACATATATATATATATATATATATATACATATATATATAAAATATGTGTGTGTGTATGTATGTATAAGTATATATATATATATATATATATATATATATATATATATATATATATATATATATATATATATAGGTTTACCATCAGAAGGTCAAACCTGACCCCCATTAAATGATGGGATCATCGACCTACATCTGCAAAACCAACAATGTCAAATTCCGACATTGTCGAAATATGACTCGCTGTAAACCTCAGAACGAGCTTTAACATGGGTTGAGATGGGGGCGAGAGTCATACTTCAACAATGTCGGGTTCAACATTATCACCGTTCGGCCTCCTGACATCGACAGAACCCACTTCGAGCTTCTGATTGTCACCAATATATATATATATATATATATATATATATATATATATATACATATATACATACACATATATTTTATATATATATATATATATATATATATATATATATATATATATATATATATTTACCATCAAAGTTATGAGTGAAGGTTTGGCGATCACGGGATGTCGAATTACGGTTGGCTGAATTCGTGTTACCGAACCTTCATGAGTCCCTAGTTCAGCGAATGCACTGTGCATTTGCACATCTGTGGTTGACCTTATTACTAGACATCGTGTTAGTGTTACAGTGCAGATCTGGAAATTTACCATTTTCCCCACTGTAGTGGGATCTCAGAGTTGGAATATATAATTTGCAGGGGGTGTGGGGGGGCTGGGGCACAGACCCCACACGGGGGTGGCAGGGGGCTTGCTATCTTGCAAAAACGTATAGTTCAGTGTTGTGCAGTACTTCCGTACTGCCGACAACCTGAACTTACGTTACTGTTGTGTAATGTGCAGGGGACACAGTATGTCGAATAATGCCAAATTCAAATAATCGGCATGATGTTCGACATACTGACCTAGGTACTGTTCCATGTTTGGTGTTGTGGGTCGGTGAAGCAAATGTTTTTTTTTTACCATCGCAATTTTGATAGTAAACCTACATTTTATATATCTATCTATCTATCTATATATATATATATATATATATATATATATGTGTGTGTGTGTGTGTGTGCTCTTAAATACACAAATCTCACACTCTGTAAACTCATCAACAGAACACCACACATCACACCTTTCTAATGCCATCAAAATACACATAATCTACCATATGCTGAGGGGTCTAAAGATTAACTTACCTATATCTCAAAGATATTGAAAACACAACACAGACACAAAGCACACTCAGCAAGTTAAGTTTACCTCCTCACATAGCACAAGAAGTCCCAAATTCATGGTACTGAGTCAGTAAGGCAGGCATCAATCCAACCAAACGTTCTTGTTATAGGTGACTCCACTGTAAGATATACTGTTTACCAGGCTGAGTAAGGAAAGAAGGACTGTTAGTTGCCTGGTGCCAGGATCTATTAGATCAAGCATGCAATCAACTCCTTGAATAACAAGTACTAGTGTGACTGTCACAGTTCATGGCATTGTGAATGACTGAGCTTTACCTCACTGGACTATAAGAAGGCAGACATGTTGGAGCTCTCAGATTATGTGTCTAAGGCAAGTAGGAACCTAGCATTGACCAGCAGTCTACCTTCTCCAAGGATGATGTATGAGCAAAAAATAATTGACTTCAATAACTGGGTTAGTTTTTGGTGTCATTTGAAGGGGGTCCTATATTTGTCAGCCTGGGAGGATATGATCGACAGACCACGCAGCATTGCAAGGAATGGCCTACATCTGTTTCCTCTAAGGTTTTGATTATTGACAAAGACATTATTCACCCAATATAGTGCACATTTAGACAATGCCAACCTGATAAACCTATTAACAGAAGGACATAAGCAAAGGTAAATATGAAGGTGTTACTGATCAATGCTTGGAGCTTAAAGAAGAAACTCCATTCCCTACAAACCCTTCTCACCCTGTAGGATGCTGACATCTGTGTACTGATGGGCACATGGTTTAAAACTGTGAAGAGCCCTCCAGCTGTGCAAGACTGTAACACTTTTCACATATTTAGACCAGCTACTGGGCAAGAGGGGACAAAAGGTGGAGGTGTCTCAGTCTTCATTCAGAAGAGACTCTCATCAAGGCTGGTAAAGCAGCATGATGCACTAGAGCTTATTCAAGGCCAAATGACCATCAGAAAGGTCCCATGCCATATACTAGCTAGTTACATAATTCCATCTATGACCCAGGAAAGCCACAACACTTATCTCAGGAGCAAGAAACACTCAGTATTAAACCCAGTACCATTTTCCTAAGTGATCTAAACTATCCAACTACATTATAAGAAACCTACACCACCACCACTAGTGTACAAGCATAGAGATTCCTGGACTTTGTCAATACAACTGCCATGGAACAATCAGTCAGAGTACTCACTGGTAGGAATAACATCTTAGGTCTCATCCTTACTAATATGGGGGCATCTTCCATCATCCCTTGCATATCTTTGTCATTTATTAGGTCTGACCATAAGTCAGTCTCCTTTGAAATAGAAATAAAACCAGAGATCCTTTTCACCCAAGATACCTTTAGAAAGTTCTCTAAGACACACTGCCTAATCCTAAGAGATATATTAGCAGGCTTCAAATTACCACCAATTCCAGCTAACTAAACTGAATATGCAGAAACTTACACCACTACACTATACCAGCATGTAAACAGCTATATAGATGCAGCTGTACCTTACAGCAACAAGTTAATGGCAAACCCTAGAAACAAACCCACATGGTGGAACCACAATATCAATCAACAAGCTTTACTATAAAAAGAAGAACATTTTGACCAAAAGTAAGAATAATAATTTCCAAAATGATACAGCCCTCGCCACTGAAATAAACAACTCAGGAACTTAATAAAATTCACCAATGCCAAGTCTGAGGTTAAAATAGCTACTCAAGCCAACAACAATCACAATACCTTTTTTAGTTATGTTCATAATCTCAAACGTACAATGCAGCAATACGCTGAACTGATTGTGAATGATGTTACATACACTAAGGTTAAATATACAGCAAACCTACTGGCCAATAAATTTAGCTCTAACTCTACCCCTCTTTCCCCTTTGCCTGTCCCTCAAGATATACCTGAAACTGGCTTGCCTCCAGCTATCACACAAGACCAAGTCCTATAAGAGCTATCAAAAACTAAAAATTCTGCATCAGTGCGTCCTGAGAATATACCTGGATGCATCCTAAATAGCATGAAGCATACTTTATCCACACCCCTAAGAACACTGTTCAACCTCGGCCTCTGTACAACTTGTGTACCTAGTGAATGAATACAGCTACAATCATTCTTCTGCATAAGACACAAGCAATTACAGACTCATAAGTTTGACCAGTGTCATATGCAGAGTTATGGAAAGACATAACACTGAACTAATCAATAATATGGACACAGGGAACCTCTAAACATTGGACCCATCTTAATTTGGATTCATCAAGGGCAAGTGAAGCTTACTCAACCTACTGGTCTTTTTTTTTGAAAAGGACACCAAAGCAATGGATGATGGCAAAATGGCACACATTACATACCTTCACCTGAATGAATCTTTTGACACAATCCTCCACACAGCCATAGATGAAAAGATAAACTGGAAATAAATCCCCATGCCATCCACTGGATTGTCAGTTGGCTCACAGATAGGATGCAGGAAATCAAAATTAGGGAGCTTACCTCTATAAAGAGACCAGTCACAGAGGAGTTCCCCAGTGTTCTGTGCTGGGACTTCTAATTGACATTTACTTCTCTGAAATAAAAGGAGATACCAAATAGTTCTGGCTTACTAAGTGTGTAGATAACCGCAAGCTAGGAGCAATCATTGAATCCTCAAATGATTTAGCAATCGTGCAGGAAGGTTTTTCCCAAATAAATAACTGGTTCCAAAATCATAGACTGAAACTAAATGCCAAAAAATGCATTACTGCATCCTTTGGGAAGTGAACTACCCCAAGAAACTACAAAATTAACAATACACCCCCTAACAGTTGACCCAGTTGTTCAGGATTTGGGATCTTATGTGAAAAGTGACCTTACTTTGACCAGCATGTGTCCATTTTTGTATGAAAGTATTTCTTTATTGCACAGCTTATAAACGAAGGAACCACACCTAGATCTAGGGATGCCATTATCTCCCCTTTACTTGGCCCTCATTAGACTAATCATAGAGTATAAAGCCCCTTTTGGCACTTGGCATATATCTGCCCAGACACATGCAATAACTGGAACACTCACAAAGATACCTTACTAAAAGTATACAAGGTCTAAACAATATGTCCTACATGGACTGACTCAAGGCTCTTTCACTGCACTTGGTATCCTACAGACTGTTAAGAGCTGACTTATGGGTCTGACATACAAGGCATCCTCCAACCCAGTACTGATGGATTTTCTGGACATCAGCAAGTCAAATACCATCAGAAATACTTGGTCTAGGGATGTAAACCTCTTCTGCAACTTCAACAGAAAGGTTTGGAGGGACAGGTTTATCTCGTGGATCATAGTGCGACTCTGGAAAAGACTACCCATCCATGTAAAATGAAGCTCATCCCTGTCCATATTCAAGTGCAAAGATTTCAGTTAGATACATGCTTTGATGCAAACTTAGATATGTGGCATCTTATGATGAAAGACAGGTGTGATAGAGCAGTTACGTATAAGAAAAGTGAAGACAGGTGAGGAACATTGAAGTGGAAGTTTGGTAGTAAGCTAGATGACAGAAGAGAAAGGTGGGCAAGGGTTTATACTGAAGAGGTGCAAAAGCAGAGCCAGTTTGACTGGAGGTCCTGTTTTAGAGTGGTATTAGGGTAGTGGCTTGTTTGAAGTTTGATGGGATAGCATTCCATTGTTTGGCAATGTAAGCTGATTAAAGGGAATAACACCAACACCACAAACACAGGAACTGCTGTTCAGCACAAATGTAGGAAAACCACACAACAAAAGCCAGATAAGCAAGTTTATTTCTCTAGCGCCTCGGCCACAATAAGCCTTCAAGGAGTAATGCATAACATTATCTAAAACCTTATATAATCCCAGCTCCATCAATAAAACAATCAATTGAACATCAATTAAACAATTAAAATATTTGTTAAAACAAATTTTAAAGTGACATCTATCAAATTCATATAACACATTTCCAGCAACATTCTGCATTTAAACCCTTTGGAGTTAATGTATCAAATTTCAAAATAAACATTGTTTCTTTTCTTAAAAGCTTATCTGCACTTTTCTTCATCTAAATATTTCATATCTACCTGTTCTAAAATGGTAGCTTTTAAATTTTCTGTACTTCCATCATGATATTTATTAAAATGAAGAGCCAAAGGGCTCTCCATTTTATTTGCCCTTATATCTCTCAAATGTTCTAATAGGCGTGTTTTAAACATTCTCTTTGTTTGCCCAATATAAAACATACTACAAGTACATTTGATAGCATAAATAACTCCCTCTGTACGACAATTAAATACTCCATTTGATTCAAATCTAATATTATTTATGTATAAAAAATAATTCACAATATATGAACATCCAATACATTTGCCACATGGCTTAGTGCCCTTAATATGGATCTGCTGATTTAACTGAACCCCTGGTCTTTGAAATTTAGTATACACAACCATATATTTGATGCTTCTTCCTCTCTTATATGAGAAAATTATTTTTTTCTGTGTTAATTTATCTAATTCTTTAAAACTTTTTAAAAATTCCCAAAAATGAGAGATATAATATTTAATATTGTCACTTAATACATTATACTTAGAGACAAAAAATAAATTATCTACTTTATCATCTTTACTAACATTATTCCTATTTAGCACTTATTCTTATATCTAACATTTAATATATTCTGTTCACTTTTATTAATAATATTTTCATCAAATTTTCTAGTTTTAAACATCAATTTTGTAAGTTCTAATTCTTTTCTAAATATACAGTCTTCGTTACAGAGTCTGGAGATTCTCAAAAATTCTCCAAAGGGTAAAGACTCCAAAGTATGTTTAGGATGACAAATATTTCCCATCACAAAATTATTTACTATTCCAAATTTCCTATGTATGCTAGTACTAATATTTTTACCCATGACTCCAAGCAAATTAATATCCAAGAAAGAGACTCGATTACCAACTTGTAAACCATCAAAATTTATACCAAACCTATTTAACTGAATGTCTTTTACAAAATTAGATACCAAGTCCCTACCACCATCACATAAAAAAATTAAATCATCTATATATCTATATGATTTTACATATTTTTTAAAAAATATTTTACTATAGATACATTCCTTTTCAACCAGCCCCATAAATATATTTGCATACATGGGTGCAAAAGGAGCACCCATGGCAGTACCTTGGGTTTGACGATAAATCTGATTTTCAAAATAGAAAAAGTTATTCTCTAAGCAGAATTGAACTAAATCTAACACATGAGTTAAGGGGCTATTCCCCATATAATGTATTAAAGCTTCTAAACCAAATAAATGTTTAATATTGGTATAAAGACTTCTTACATCCAAAGTTATCCAATACATATTTTTAGTCCACTTAATATGCCTAATTTTTTCTAAAAAATCAAAAGAGTCTCTTATGAAGGAAGTAATATAGCTTCCTTTAATAATACACCATGCAAAATAACTCCTAAATTATGTAAAAAATAATTACTAGCAGATACTATAGGACGGCCTGGTGGGTTCACACTACTCTTGTGTAATTTAGGCAAACAATAGAAAAAAGCGGGACTTGTTTCTTTAACCAGCAATTTATTATTCACATCTTTCTCTAACCAATAACCCAATCTGAGACCCTTATGAATCAGACGTATAATTGTTTTTAGCTTGTTCAAATACACTAACATTAACTTTTTTATATATTGTTTCATCACCCAGAAGATCCATACACATTTTTAAATATTGCGTATAATGAAGTATCACTATTTTGTTGCCCTTGTCCAAAGGTTTAATTACAAGCTCTCTTTGTGTAGCAAAGTTAGACAAAGATAACCATTCCTGCTTAGACAAATTATATTCTATTTGTTTAAAGTTAAAATTTTTAAATAACATTTCTATTTCAAACTGTAACATAGTAAAAAACTTTTTTAAACCCTCATGTGTAAATGGTGGCATAAACTTGCTGGTACAATCTACAGCTGTAGTATCAATCAAACAGTAAGCATTCAGATTACTTTCACATGAAACAAAAGAATCAGATGAATCTGTGTCAGAGATATAATTTTCAACACTAGAAATTTCATCGTACTCTAACTCATCAACGATATTATTAACAAATTGATATTTGAAATAAAACCACAAATGAAACTTCCTAATAAATTTATACATTTCTAATTTACATTCATGTAACTTTGGAATGACAGTGGGTACAAATTTCAAACCACAGTTCAAAGCACTCAATAAATATTCATTTACAGAGTAACCTGAAATATTTACAATGTTACCACATACATGAAGAACATCAGTACCATCTGGTTCTCTTATTACCCCACCATTGTTTATATTGTCCATTTCTCTGTTGTTCGCGGTCTGGATATCCTCTCTTCTGTGGACGATTATTGGCCCCTTCACCACAAAAATTATCATATAGATAGCGTTCATTCATAGGAGATGGTAAAGGTGGAAAATGATGGGAGTTATCGCTGTTATTATCCCGTCTTTCACCATCTTGATTAAACGCTTCTATGCTGTTACTACTACATAATCTCTCTCTCGAAACGTCCGCCCCCAAATTGAGGTGAACTTTAGAGTATGACCTTTCATTCGTTGGTTTGAAAAAAGCCGTTCCCCTTTCAAAGTCACGAATATCTCTGTTAATTTTATTCATCTTTTGTTCCAACAATTTCTTCTCATAAACATTGAGTTTATCCTGAATATCACGCAAACAGGACTCCATGCGAGCCCTTTCTAGCACAGTCATTAGGTTAGTACACACATTAGAAATTTCCTTCTTAATGTCAGATAACTTAATAATGCCTCTTTCTATGAGAATACTAATCCATTCTCTAAAACATAAAAAAGCAGCTTTTTCCCATCTTTGTTTAAAAATTTTTTCCTCGGAAGAGGTCAAATCAAAAGGTTGTGTAGGGAATTTGATTGCCCTAAGACCATGCGGCACAATATCCAAGTCTAAATATCTTTGAAGACTTGTATAATTGTAATAAACAGTCATTTCTTTATTCATTAGAGTATTAAGTTTAGAAATCATTGTCTTTACCTCCACCGGAAATTCAGGAGTACATTTCCCAATATTAGCAAATGGATTATTCTGCCGCTTACTAAGGGTCTCAGCTAAAAATGCTCCCAAATAGGAACAGCGGAGCCTTCTTCATTCGAATGTCTATTCATCCGTTCTCTATCTCGCTCCATACTAGTGTTCAGGAAACCATCCATAGTACGTTGAGAAGAATTAACACCTTCTTCTCTAAAAATTCTAGGTAC
Organism: Protopterus annectens; assembly: GCF_019279795.1. Taxonomy (NCBI): domain Eukaryota; kingdom Metazoa; phylum Chordata; order Ceratodontiformes; family Protopteridae; genus Protopterus; species Protopterus annectens. The sequence goes on from NC_056736.1 coordinate 533,445,317, forward strand.
ATTCTGAGCTGGATCACTGGCCATCAGTAATAAAACAACACCAACACCACGAACACAGGAACTGCTGTTCAGCACAAATGTAGGTTTATTGATGGAGCTGGGATTATATAAGGTTTTAGATAATGTTATGCATTACTCCTTGAAAGCTTATTGTGGCCGAGGCGCTAGAGAAATAAACTTGCTTATCTGGCTTTTGTTGTGTGATTAAAGGGAATACCCACATGTACTGTTGGATTTCTGAGTAAGGACTAATTTTTTGTGCTTTGATAGTAGCTGTTTTGGGAAGTGAACTATAGGATATTGTCAAATTGAGGGAATATGCTGATAACAAACTTTCTAGCAATATATTGCACAGAGTTAAGGATATTAGCTGCTGAGAAGTTTCACTATATAGTCTTGGATTTTTATCCCTCAGTCACCATAACCAGGTCTGCTCCTAAATCTGTCCTGAGAAAGATGCACTTGTGCCACGGGAATTGCCTGTAACACATAAATAAAATACAAAAATGCATTAAGTCTGCAAAGGGCTGCAAAAGGTCAAAGGTGCTATCCAAATACAAATTAATAATACAAGAAATCTCTGACTAAAAACAGAGACTGCATTTTAGATCTGCACCATTACATATATTAAACCCCATGCATTAACACAAGTTTGCACATACATTTTTTTAAGATAGCTGTATCTGTGTCATATTCAGTGAACCAATATTTAAACTATCACCATGTCCAATGGTGAATTATTTATTTTTCTAGCAGAAAAAAAAGAGCTGCTGAATGTCATTTAAATGCCTAATGTTTATAAAGGTCGTTAGTATTTTTGTCAAGTTCGCTATTTGTCTTTCACAAAAAAAAGAGTTTGTTAAGACAGGTAACTAAATGAGCTAAACTATTTTTAATCTTTGTTCTATTTTCCTACAAATGCATCAGTCACCATAACCAGGTCTGCTCCTAAGGCAAAGTCAAACCCACCTCCATAGACAGCACAAGAAACTAAGGGTAATGCTGCTAAACGCCAGAAGTCTTAACCTCAAGATGCACGCACTCAAAGCTCTCCTCAGTATGGAGAACATCGATATCTGTGCAGTGACAGAAACCTGGTTCAAGGCTCCAGAGAGCACCCCAGCACTACCAGGTTATACCTCATATCATGCTTTCCGGCCCCAAAACCTGGACTGAACCACAAAAGGAGGGGGAGTGTCCATATTTATCAAGGATATCCACACCTCCAGGTTAGTGGCATTGCACGAAGTATCGGAGACCATCCATGTGCAACTAACAGTGGGCAAGTCTGATTTTCAGTTTATAGCATCCTACAGACCACCCTCTAAAAGTCAGGAATCCCACTCGGCTTTCCTGAAAACATTGGAGAACATGAAGATCTCTCCGAACACCATTATATTGGGCGACTTCAACTACCTAAACATAGACTGGGAGCACTACTCAAGCCCCAGCACCGTAGCACAAAGTTCCTGGAAATTATAAACTCAAATGCTATGGAACAACTAGTCACCACTCCCACAAGAGGGGATAACATACTAGACCTGATCATTACCAACATGGGGACTCTATGCTCCACACCTGAAGTATATCCCTCATTGGTAAGATCAGACCATAAATTAATTTCACTGGATGTCCACATCCCAACCCCACCCCCAGCCCAGAAAACCACAGTGAAAAACTTCTCAAAAGTGAACTTCTCACTTCTCAAAACCGAAGTGGAATCCTTCAAGGCCCCAGGGCCAGTGGAAACTACGGCCCAAACTGCAGAATCCTATATAAACGCATTCTACGGACATCTCCAGGAATGCATGGATCATGCTATCCCAAACAAAACCAAAACCCACACATCCAAAGGCAGGCATCCAGTCTGGTGGACCCCAGCCATAAATAAACTGTACAACAGAAGGAGGAAGATACTACATGATAGAGCAAAATCCCTAATAGGGAAGGCATCCCTGATCAGTACTAGCAAAAAATTACAATCCCTCATAAAATCCTCCAAGACCAGCTTCGAGAGAAAAATTGCTCAGGACACTAAAGACAATCATAAGGCTTTTTTCAGTTATGTTAGGAACCTGGGATGCAACTCCCAGACTTGTTCTGAGTTGATTCTAAATGACAAAAAATACACTGAACCCACAGACATTGCCAATATCCTGGCAGACAGGTTCAGTGCAAACTTCTCCCCCCCCCCCAAAAAAAAGAGCAAGTATCTATCCCGGCAGAGGGCTGCCTCCCAAACATCTCTGATGCTCAGGTGAAGGCTGCCCTCTCCAAAGCAAAAAACACTGCTTCCATGGGACCATATGGCATCCCGGGTTGCGTCCTACATGAACTCCAGGAAGAACTAATCCCTCAAATAAAACAGCTGTACAATCTCAGCCTCACTACAGGATATGTGCCCACAGAATGGCGCACAGCAACAGTGGTCCCACTCCACAAAGGTGGAGCCTCCACGGACCCTGGAACTATCTCCCCATAAGCCTGACTAGCTTAGTCTGCAAGGCTATGGAGAGGATCATCATGGAGCTCATAAACAAAGACATTGGGGACCTACAGACACTAGATCCTACCCAGTTCGGCTTAGTTAAGGGCAGATCCTGCCTTTTGAACCTGGTTGACTTCTTCAAAACAGTCACTAAAGCCATAGATGAAGGGAAGGTAGTCCACACAGCCTATCTGGACCTAGCAAAGGCATTTTACACAATACCCCACTCGAGCATCATAGATAAGCTATCCAGCTTAAAAATAAACCCCTATGTTACAAGATGGGTCACAAACTGGCTCGAAGACAGAACCCACAGAGTAAGAGTTGCTGGAGCCATGTCAGAGTCGAAACCGGTTACAAGTGGCATCCCACAAGGTTCTGTCCTGGGACCGCTCTTGTTCAGTATATACTTTTCCGAGGTACAGGCCAACGTGGGAGGACTATGGCTCACCAAGTTCGCAGACGACTGCAAACTAGGCACCATAATCAACTCTCCAGCTGACACAAACATCCTTCAAAAAGGTCTCACAGAGACGGATAACTGGTGCCAGAGCCATGGTCTAAAGCTAAATGCCAAAAAGTATATAGTCATACCCTTTGGCAAAAACAATGTGCCCACAAATTACCACATAGGCGGTACCCATTAAGTACAGAGAAAGTAATTAGGGATCTGGGGACCCAAGTTGATAGCAATCTCTCTTTTGACAACCACATTGCCAAAGTGGTTAGAAAGACCTTTTACATAGCCCACCTCATCATGAAAGGATTCACATCTAGATCAAGACAGGTAATCGTGCCCCTTTATTCATCCCTCATCAGGCCCATCATAGAATACAATGCCCCTTTTGGGATGTACCTTACCCGACACCTGCAGCAATTAGAAAGACCCCAAAAGTACCTCACCAAGAGGATCAAGGGACTCAAACAGATGCCATATGCTGCTCTGTTAAAAAAACTCCAGCTCTACTCAGTTGCATACCGCCTACTTCGAGGCAATCTATGCCTGACATATAAAGCTATGTCCAATCCAGAATTAATGGACATGCTCCACCTCAGTAAATCTAAATCCCTTAGAGCCACACGCTCGAGGGACTTGAACCTCAGCACTCAAATAAATAGAACTTGCTGGAGGGACAGATTCATAACCCAGAGGCTCCCTTCGCTCTGGAACAGAATTCCAATTCATGTTAGGCAGAGCACCTCACTGAATCTCTTCAAGAAGAATCTTGATGAGTGGATGGGGGATCGTAGGTTTGTCCCGGGGATTACTTCCGTGTCACTATTAGACAGAGGCACAGCAAACTAAACCTTAAAAAGGGCACAGTATACTCAAATCAAGGGGTGGCGTAAGCCAAACAAAATCAGGCTAGGCTTATAATTGCCCCAGGGCAGATAGCCTAGTATGAACCTATGAACCTATTAACTACAGCCATAGTCCTCCCAGTGCTGTTCTCTGACTTGTTGCCCTTCAACTGTTTGCCGAAGAACCAAAAAAAAAAATAGTTATTGCTTCTAACACTCAGAAACCAACCAGGTCCTGTATCTGCATCTCTCCCCTCAAGTCAGCTGAGATGCAAAAAAAATAAATAAAATAAAAAGGTGCTTTAGTATTGCAGTAAAAGCACATCACAATTAATTTCTGTACCTACATTCAGAAATGCCGGTACAGAAATAAATACTTGTACTGTATTAATGACTGATTGGCATCCCCTGACTGTGGGTTCAGGGTGACTGCTCCCTTTGCCCTACACTAGCCCTGCAACTACTTTTAACAAATACAATGCCTATAAGATCTGGTTTGCATGTCACACAGCTATTTATTACATTAAAATGTGATTGTGTTACACAATCAGCAGTCAGCAGATTCTTAAGTAAAGACAGCAACTTTATTCTTACATGGGTACTAGGCAGCATTTTCAGATAGGCGTATTATATTCTCTTTATACAAGCATTTTACAAGCATTAAACTACAGACAACCTACTGTCAAGTAGCAACATTTACAAATGGAGGGCAAATGGTGTTAGTTTCTATCAAAAGGGGTGCCCATTGCCCAAAGAGTTCTTGTCACATATTTTTCCATAACTCAGTCAGGTAATTGTCACTCGCCAGGTGTGGATAAAACAAGCGAGCATCATGGGTTCTTGTTCAAGCAGCTTTATTGTATACAAACACATCATAAATAAGGTTAAGTAACTTTTACTTATAAACAAAACTAGATATCATGCACATAGATGTTAATATTCTGGCTGCACCTTCAAAATGGCACTGAAGCTAACATGTGCTTGGTATTTATATGCGCGCACAGATCTTGGAAATGCTTTTTAAAGGTATAACACACCTGTTATTCTACATCCTCCCTCTTTCAGAAAAGTTAGGCATTGTCACTGATAGTAATGAATATGCAATTTACATAGAAATTATTTTCATCATGCAATTATACAAAACTAGATATATACATATATATGTATGTATATATATATATATATATATATATATATATATATATATATATATATATATATATAAAAAACTATATCCAGGTTGCTGTGTATTTCACACTAGGCTTTGAAAAGTGACCATATCGTGTAACATAAAATTTGGATCTGGTTTAGCAACTGGGATTGTCTTTGCTGACTGTTCAATCTTAGGAACACTGGAATCATCTGCCAAAACAGTATCAGAAGTCAAGGCACATTCTGGAGCAGAAATATATTTATTTATTTATTTTTACATTTGTTAACCGGGTTAGTCTGACTGGACCCAGAGAGACCTTTTTCAGTGAAGACTCCAGCAGAAAAATTCCAGGAAAGTAATTAAAAAATAAGAAAAACCTAACAATTCAAGGTGTAAGTTACTTAACTGTACAAAAACTGAGAAAAATATACAATACAAATGTATACAAAGCAAACGTACAGTATTTTGAGAATGCAGTAACAATATGTTTGAGAAATTTGGTTAGCATTAAGTTATTTACAAGGAATGAAGCAATGTCTAATATTAAAAAAAAAATCAGAGTAACATCATGGCATATAGTACAACAAAGATGCATTTAACAACATAGGTACTAACTGCAGTGAGGGTAATATATGTAGATAGTTTAGGTAGATACCAGGCAGATATGTTAATTGAGAATATCATCTGGATTGCTCTGAGAGTTAGAGTCTTTATCACCGGTGCGATATCAGTCTTGCTACAGGAAGAAGATGTCTGCGATTTCTTCTGTACTCCACACCCTCGTATTTAACAAAATAGGATTTGGCTCTACATAAATACTCGTTATTTGACCAATCCAGTCAAAACCTTTCACTGTTCCTCACTGTCTCTCCTTTTTTCAATGGACAAAGAAATCTACTCCACTTGTCATAGCTGGACTTTTGGAAAGAACGCTTTCTAGACAACTGGGCTTTGATGGCTTGGTTGTTCTTAGCTTTAGACTTCGATAAACTAGAACTGATTGGCAATGTTGTTCTGGTTTGCCTAGATAGAAGTCTCTGAGCAGATGAGCTAAGTATATTGTCATGGGGTATGTTTCTGAGATTGAGTAAATTAAAAAAAAAAATCAGTATTATCACGCTTTGACTTTTCAAGTAATTGGTTTGCACTATGTAGTACACATTCAGCAAGCCCATTCAATTGTGGATACTCTGGACTACTAGTAACATGTATGAAGTCCCATTCTCTGGCAAATTTCTGAAACAATTGACTGGTGAATTGTGTACTATTGTCAGAGATTAATTTCTGTGGACTGCCATGGACTGAGAAATGGCATTTTAACTTAGTAATGACTGTAGCAGAAGTTAGATTAAGTAGTAGATCAATCTCAAACCAATTTGAATAAGAGTCTACCAGTACTAAGTAATGTTGATTGTTCCACTTGAATACTCTGTAGCTACAACTGACCAAGGTAGATTAGGAATTTGACTTAGCTGAAGCATCTCTCTTTGCAAATGTGCTTTAGTACTATTACATGCTGAACAGGAAGAAAGTACTCTATCAATGTCTTTCACTAGAGAAGTCCAAAATACTAGTCCTCTCACTCTTCTGTTAGTAGAGTCAGAACCCAGGTGACCACAATGCAAAATCTGGATATATTCTTGTAAGGAAGCAGGAACAACAATTTTAGGACTTTTGAAAATAATGCCATCTTCCATCAACTACTCATCTCTGTAAGGAAAGTAAGATTGCACTTCTGGTGCCACACTGGATTGCTTTGACGGCCATCCAACACTGATATAGTAATTGAGCTTCTGCAAAATTGGATCAGTCATTGTATGATCTTGTAACTCATCAAGTCTTGTGGTAGAGAAATTACACACTTACATGACATCAAAGTCAAAATTATCTGCATCAAGCTGTTCTGTTGTATTTCTGGGCGATCTGGATAAGATATCAGCCAGATAAAGAAGTTTGCCTTTCTTATAGACCATTTTGAAGTTGTACTTCTGCAATTTGAGCATAATTCTTTGTAATCTTGCTTGAGCTGAATGCATAGGAAAAATAGTCACCAAATGTTGATTATCAGATTCAATCTGGATTTCTTGACCATAGATATAATCATGAAACTTGGAACATGCAAACACTATTGCCAAAAGTTCTTTCTCAATTTGAGCACACTGCATCTTAGTCTGAGTAAGTTTTCTAGATGTGCAGGCTACTGGATGGCCTTCTTGAAGAATAATTGCATCTAAACCAAATTTCGACGCATCACAGGAAAGAGTTACTGGTTTGTTGACAACACAGTATCTTAATTTGGGTGGGGTAGCAATTTTCTGCTTAAGAACTTCAAATGCTCTCTGATGCTGATCTATCCATGGCCAAGTAACATTTTCATGTGTGAGCTCTCTCAAAGGTGGTGTCAACTCACTGAAGTCTGGTATAAACTTGCCTAAGTAATTGACCATACCAACAAAATGCTGTAGAGCTTGCACATTATCTGGTGCTGGCATTTCAAGACTGCCTGCTTGCTTGGACAGGTCTGGTCTCAAGCCCATACTTGTAATGAAATGACCTACATATGTAACTTCTGGTAGTCTGAATTTGCACTTCAGAGCATTGGGCCTTAAGTTCACTTCACGTGCTCTGTCTAGAACTCTCTTACGTTTTCTGTCATGCTCTGCCTCACCATTGCCTCCGACCAATATATCATCTACTATTATGGCACAAGGATAACGTGAAAAAATTTGCTCCATTGCATGCTGAAAGACTTCACTTGCAGAATTTATTCCAAACAGCATTCTGAGGACTCTGTATCTCTCAAATGGGGTACTGAATGTACTCAATAAAGAAGATTTGCGATCAAGCATCACTTGCCAAAAGGAACTCTTTACATCTAAGACAGAAAAAACAGTGGCATTTGATATCAGGACTGCAATCGCTTTGTAAACATGGGATGATGCAGTCTCTTCAATGCTCTGTTCAAATCTCTTGGGTCAATACATATTCTGATTTCATCTGAGCCTTTTTTTATGAGCTGCTACCATGGACGACACCCATTTGGTAGTTTCTGTAACTGGACAACTTACACCTTGTTGCACCATTTTGACCAACTGAGATTTGCATAGCTATCAGAACTCTTCTTGCTGGTCTGACCACTGGTCTAATTTCATGGAATACACAACTGGAAGTTTGCCCAATCTGTCAGCAAGGACATCAGCATATTCTGAAAAAAATAGTAGTATCGGTCAAGCTGGAACTAGGACATGTGCTTATCTGATGAACTTCTTTGGTAATAGAAAGCAGATTCATTTTCAAACTGTCTCTGAGACCCAATAATGACTGCACAATAAACAATAGGCTATAACAGTTCTTGGCCACATAACATGAAAGCACTACTGAGCCTTCGGTTTGAATTTCTTCACCTCCATAAGCTACAAGTTTTGCACAACTAGTCTCATTTAGCTGTTCACCAGCTCTGACCCTTGCAAAAGTATCTGCAGACATGATATTACACTTTGAAGCAGTGTCTACTTTAAGCTTGGTGGATTTACTATTGATCCGGACAGTACAAAACACTTAATTTCTTGCCAATAAATTCACTGCATCAATCTTTTCACCAATTACTGACACACCATCTACATAGAAAGCAGACTGTTGCAGGTCTATTTGATCAACTTGCTTTTTGGAGTGACCATTCTTTGTAACTATGTGAGGCTTACTCAATTTACAAATTTTTTGACATTGCTGACCAAATGCCATGCACTTTTCTCTTTTAGACTCATGGTTGGCACCACAATTGTGACATTTAACAATAAAGCTTGATGTGGGTTTTGCTGATTCACTCTTATGCTGTACTGAGCAACGTCTATTTTGCACTAGGTACCGTTGGTTCTGCACTGAGAATGCTCCTTTAATTGAACTGTTCTTGGAATGTGCTAGAAGACTACGAGTATTACTTGGAAGTCTCACAGGGGCTGCTGCTACCACATGCTTAGACCTGCTTCTGCCTGCACATGTTGCATACTGTCTACATGAGCTCTGGAGCTAACTGAAAGCATGCTCATCACTAGCAAGCATATTTGTGTGCCTTTTTGCAACTTCATGAATCTGACAAATCTCAATGGTTTTACTCAGCATTAAATCACTGTCAAGAAGCAAAATCTTTCTCACAGCAGCATTATTAATACCACACACGAGTCTGTCCTTTATCAACTCATCCTTTAAATCACCAAAACTACACGTTTTGGCTTTGTTTCTCAGGTCAGTAATATAAGCTGTAAAAGTATCCCCTTGCTTTTGATCTCTTATGTAAAACAAATGCCTGTCCAGTGTAACATTAGTCTAGTGGTTACACATTTCTCTGAATTTGTGCTTGTTACAGCTGAGTGTTCCTCCAGACGTTTCTGCAGTTACCTCCTACTGCGCCTCTAGGTGTCAAATATTGCTTGTTCATATTTGCATTAATAATTCCAAAACCATGCTACATACAAGGTATCAGAATATTTTATCTTGAAGCATACATGATGGCGAACACAATTGTATTGATATTTGACCTCTGCCAATGAGAATTTGTTAAAACTGTAAGGTGATAACTTCAATTTAAAGGCTCAAGCCACACCTACTGGGAGTTAAAGGTACACACTCCAAAGAGCTGTACTGGAGGGAATGTGTTCACTCGGGGTCTTCCCTTGATTCAGTCTGCATAACAACACAATGAGTTTCTCCTTCACCTTCATACAATGCTGGTGCATAGCCAAATGAAGGCTCCCTTTCAATGGCCTCTGACTCTGCTAGGTTGAGCAAAATGAATGCCCTGGTACATACATCTTCATCAGAATAAGCTGCTTGTATAGATATATCATATTCTTGCTCAAATATTCTCCAATTCTCTGCAATATATTGATCAAACACAAATGGTTGTGGCTTGTGAAATCTCTGCCATATTGACATATCTCAGTGAAAACTCTTGCAAATATACAGAAACCCACACACTTTTGCATACACATATACATGTGCTTGAAATTTATGCCAGTACTTGAAACAACATAACAAGCCTTTGTATAATTGAATTTCACGAAATAAGTTTCCTGGGCACTGTAACACTTTGAAATATCTTTACTGTAAAACACATTAGCCTTGAAATTATTTTACTATATGAGCTGCTTATCTTGTAAAGGCTTTAATGCTAAAATCATTTATCATCATTATTTTACTGTATGAGCCTTTATCTTGTAATCACTTTAATGCCAAAGCCAGTTTTCAACATTTTACTGCCAAAGTCATTTATCATAATTTTAAGAAACATTTCAAACAACTGCACAGTGAGAATAAACTGAGCAATAGAAGCCGAGCACAAGAAACAATTCGAAGTAACTGTACTTTGTGACTAAGCTATATGGAAGTAATGGCACTTTATGAATCAACTGTTCCAAAGTAACTGCACCTTGCGAATGTATTTCTTCAAAGTAATTGCAATTTGCGAATGTATTGGGCAGGAGAAGCTCAGAGTGAGAAACACCTCAAAATAACTGCACTTTGCGAATAAGCAGTACATAGCACACTGAAATTTCCCCAAAATGGCTGCACTTTGCCAAACAACTCTGTATAGTGCAAGAGACACTTTGTAATGGCGGCACTCTGTGAACAGACACACCCTGGTACATGACACTTTTTGAAATGGCTGCACTTGACTGCACTTCACGAAATAGTTGCATTTTGCAGACAACAAACTCTTTGGAATGAATGCATAGCAATAAGCACACACTTGTAAGCACTTTTACACACGTTGAGATAGTTTGAACAACTCTAGCTATGCTATGCAAGGTTTCGATCAACATGAAGTAGCACTTTGTGCCAAAACACATGCAGTCGCCTTTGCTTTATTTATACTCAATGTGTCCTTTTCTGCCCTTTCTATAATAGTCGTTTTGCTCGCTGAATCTCTTAATGTGCCTTTTATGCCCTTTTGTTATATTTGTTTTGCTCATTTAATCTCTTTTCATGCCCATTATTCTTTATTGTGCTTGTTTTCACTCTAAACATGCGCGTCTTACTTTAAACATGCTTGTTTTACAATTATGAGGTAATTCTGAACCCTTTAAGTACTTTTCTAATGCTCATTTTATCAAATAACTCGGTTTTAAACATTTTGTCTGATTAATGAGCTCTTTTATATTTCTCATTTCCTTAAGCATTTCTGCCCTATCTGTTTGCTTAACAATATGTTTTATGCCCTTGTAATGTTCCATTTAACTTCTTTTAATAAACAAATCATTCATGTGTGTTCTCTTTACCTTTAACTTGTTTCTGGTCCTTTTTTGCTCTCAATTCTTTTAGTTTGCCTTCGCCATTACCTCTGCACCTCGTGGCTCTGAAGAATAGTCTTTGCAATCCCAGTTCTGACACCATGTCGCTCCCCATGTCAGGATAAACAAGTGAGCATTGTGGGTTCTTGTTCAAGCAGCTTTATTGTATGCAAACACATCATAAATGAGGTTAAGGAATTTTAACATAAACAAACTAACATTCTGGCTGCACCTTCAAACTGACACTAAAGCTAACACATGCTTGGTCTGTATATGCACACACAGATCTTGGAAACGCTTCTTAAATGTATAATACACCTGTTATTCTACAGTAATTATGCTGTATAATCTAAACACAGAGTTACATTTAATGCAAATCGTACTTTTGCACATATTTCAAAAACAAGCCTTGATTGTGTCAGTTCAGATTGTAGTCTTCTCACTTTTCTTGATGTGCCACGTTTTACATCACCAGGTGGCTAGCACTGCCATGGTAGTTCTTCCACACCACACTCACACACACACTCATTCCTATGGCCAATTTAGTGTGCCCAATTTACCTAGTGCATGTCTTTGGAATGTGGGAGGAAACTGGAGCTTCTGGAGGAAACCCACATGAACACATGGAGGACAAGCAGACTCCACAGAGAAGGCACTCTATCCGAGAATCAAACCTGGAAACCTCTTGCTGTGAGGTGACAACACTACTGTCTGTGCCACAAGGATGTCTAGTACTGCATAATTATGTTGTGCCACCTTGACCTGTAACTGGAGTTGAGAGAGTGCATATTAAAAAGACAGATGCACATACCAATGTCTTACAATTGTTTTCTATCTCACCTTCTATATAGGCCTCATCATGTTCCCATAACTGATCTGTTGTCTCCAAATTCACTGCATAGCCTTTTGGTTTTCCTCTCAGATGAGACTTATTAAAGGAAAATGCTTCTGAAACAGCAAACTCTGATGCCTGTTCAACTTTCTGAAAATAAACACATTTCTTAAATCATGTACAGTAAACATGAGACAATAAAATAAATGCATTCCAACATTTCTGCATGCTATGAATGTAATATCACAACAAAAAGATCATTACAGCCAATCTACTTCACATAAGTGGGCAGCTTGTCCATATTTAACTGCACAACCCATCTTTTGAAAAAAAAGTCTCCCTTCTATTTATTTCAGCCTCTTATTAACCATTCCTTTAATTTATACTTTATAAGTCACTGTCATACAGCCTCTCACATGCAGACATTGATCACTTGCTCTGGAAAGCAGTGCTTTCTCAGTTTCATTCACTTCACTAGCTGTCTTCCCTGTCTTTCTCTTTACCCCTTACCACCTTCTACTTGTCTTCAGCTTTCTTCCAAGTCTCCCACAAAGACATATGCTTACACATGAACTTATATACACATAAGGCAGCACAGTGAGACTAAATCATGTTTTGTCAATCATTCAACCCTTCCAACCCATATTGACCATATTTATTAAAGGCAGGCAGCCTTTCACTATAGCCAGACTCTGCAACTCTTAACCCAGTTATTTGTGTTGCCTTCAGTTGTTTCCACTCCCCTAGAAAGCCCAATATATTTTGAGGTATGCTGCCAGAACTACATACTCTACTTCAGATGAATTCTTACTATTTTCCTTTATAGAGGCCAAAATGCCCTCCTGACACTTTGAAACCTGCTTACTCTGAAGCCAGCCTAACAGCCTATTTTCCATGACCACAGCTCCACTTTACTGTGCAAAACAGTTCATCCTGACTATTACCACTTTCATATTTCTTTTCACTTCTATACTCCTCCGACATGGCACTATCCCGCAGACTACTTCCACCTGTTATTTAATTCCCAAAAGTACATGACTCTGTGTTATTTTTTTCATTTATTTGCCGAATCTCTGCCAGACTGTTTTTAGTCACAATTTGATCTACATGTGCAAGGTGGTGTGTGTGTGTTTATATACATAGCACCCATACACATACATATGCAACGATATACATAGCACAGCATGGTGGATTTCACCAAACACAGTATCTAAATACATGTAAATAGTGCAAAGTGTGCTGTAATTTGAATATAGAGTATATGTACAGTACTGCAATGGTGAATTTCTTGAGAATAAAGCACTGCTATTTTAAACAGTGGGTTTGTTTACCGCATTTCTTTAAATGCGGAGAGAATGTTGCTGTGTTATCTGAAGTAGGTTTATTTAATGAAACAAAGCTGTGTAGAAGGGAGACTGAGGAAAGTCCCTGCAGAGTGTACTTTGCCCTTCCCCTGTTCTGAAAGAGATATAGCGGAAGTGAAGGAAGGCAAGGAGAAATAAAACAGATGGATGCTTGAGAATGTTTCTATTAAAGAAAACCATAATAGAAAGATGGGCAAACACTGCTATATGGGACTGTACTGATGTCACCTGCTGTAAACATCTGTAAAGCCATAAAACATTTTGCTTTGGAGAGAACCCTTATTTCTAAGTGTCTTTTTTAGTTTATAATAAAATACATTATTTTTCTAAGTGGCAGATTCTGTTGGCTTTAAAATTTCAGAGCACACACACACACGTGCAGTAGTTTCAGTCAAACTTTCTATTCAAATAATTTTTTGGTGTCAGAATTCAAATGCACACTTTACCAAGTGCTTAAACATGTGAAGCATTCAGTGTTGAACATGATGTATGCTGGAGAAGGTATTAATGCAGAAAGTTAGTTTGTCGAGAAAATTTCAGCACTGAGTTTGGTTTTGTGTGTGTGTGTGTGTGTGTGTGTGTGTGTGTGTGTGTGTGTGTGTGTGTGTGTGTGTATACCCTCACTCATTCACTGGAGCAAAGAATTGCTATAACTGTAAAATACTGGAATTAAATGGAGACAACTAGAGACAACTGGAATGAATGTCTTTATTTGTTAATTACCCAGAACTGTGCTTAACAGGTTCCGGTCTCTCCTTTATGGGCCAAATCTTCTTGTACTTTTCAGAATAAAGTCTGCACACACTGTAGTTTGGCTAAAATGCTTTATTATGTACAGCAAAGGTATATGTTAACAATATCTGAAAACTGTTTCCAGTAAAAGTGCAGATAAACTGAAACAGTCCTCTACGTTTATATTCATATTTCTTTGATAAACTGAAATAGTTCTCTGCATTATTTCTTTCCTCCTGAATAGTAAAATGAATATTCTGAAATGCTGGATATTTGACTTGACTTCAGCACTTGTAGTCAAGTGTCTGTGCTGCCTTCTGAAGACTGCACTGCAATGACATCTGCATATCAGTCCAAAAACAAACTTAACTATATCTGAAGTATTTCCTAATAAGACCAAAACCCTGTAAAGTTCTACATGCCTCTTTAAAACTTGGTTCCCAAGCCATGTACCATATAAACAAGATGCTTTTGTACTCCAATGTACAGCCCATTCTGTTCTTATCAGTATTCTTGACTGAAGGTTATTTTCACTGAATGAAAGTGTATTTATTGAAACTGTATGCAAACTGTGAAGCCTGCTTTAATATGACTGCATTTCTAGACATGCAAAGAGACTACTGTATTTTTGTCCATTTAAATGATACCAGATCTAACAAAGATATTTGTCCTTCAAAGTTTATGGAGGCTTCCCATCAGGCAACTGGTCCATTGATTGACAAGATCATTGCCATCTCTCTTAGGAGCTGAGTTTTTCCTTCATATTAAAAGGAAGCCCTTGTCACTCAAGTCCTTAAAAAGGTTGGCATTGATTCAGATGATCTTGATAATTATCATCCTATTGCATACCTTCTGTTCTCAATAAGGTTCCGGAGAAGGTGGCATATGTTCAGAATGAGAAATATCTGAGCTTATATAGTATCCTTGATCCATTCCAATCAGGTTTTAGGGCCAGACAAAATACTGATGCAGCACTCAATAGGGTGTTTAATGATCTCCTAGTTGTGATAGATCACGTTTTTTATTTTTTTTTTGCCAGTATCTTTATATTAAAATATAGATTAAATCATATTACAATAACCACAGAGAAAGATGGTACAAAAGTATACATATATGTGAAAATGGAACTTTAAAAAATTAGATAAAATAAATACATTAACTATAACAACAATAATAAAAACTATATACATTATATGCCACTGAAAAATCAAATGCTTGACTTATTTGATAAATAAGCAAGGTATTAAAATAACTCAGCCTGGGGAAAAATAGCATGTGAATATGTACACATATAATGAAGTATAGTTATTTCATCTGAGAAAAAAAGTAGGAAAAAAGAAATAAAATGAAAGGCACTGTAATTAAAATTAATGAGGTATGAATTAAGATAATATTTGTAGAAGTAATTTCACGGATATAGTGTGAATGGTTTGGTTATAATGTTTACATAATTTAGGAATATATTTATAGGCTTTAAGATGTTTGCATGAGATTATATGTAAGCCTTTCCATTTAACAGATTTGGTATCTGTTTTTATTCTGTTTTAGTCCTGCCTGATCTCTCATCAGCCTTTGATTTGGTAGACCACTCTACCTCATCAACTTGACAGAAGCAGTTGGAGCATTATGAGGTATCTATGGCATGGTTCTTGACTGGTTTAAATTTTATTTAGATGAACAAACCTAGACAGTAGTCTCAGGATAAAGTTTTCTTCCTCTTACCCTCTCACTTGTGGGATATTCTAAGGCTCAGTTTTGGGTTCTTTGTTGTTCAACATTTATATATTGCTGCTTGGTGACATTACTCATTCCAGAGATTTAAAGTATCACTGTTACAGTGATGACACATCACTAGTTCCCTCAGGATTTTGTGTCTGGCCTTGTATCCCTTTCGTATTATGTTGTACTTATCTATGATTGGATAGTCAGTAACAGGCTTAAACTCAGTATGACTAAGACTGCAGCTTTGTTGTTACATGCTACCTTGAGGGGCTCCTCCCTTCCAACTTTGTCACATGATAATTTTTTTTAAAATAAAAACAGAATTGACAAACATCCAGCAATGGACTTTAAAATCAAGAAAAAAATCTGAAATCCACTAAGTCATTCCTTCAAACCAGCACTTTATTACACCTAGAGCAGATGCTTTCATCTGTTCATATTCAGACTTCTGATATTTTTTATCATGAAGTCACTTATTTTTTAGTCTAAGGTGTGTGATCTCTGTGGGGCAATGATAAAATCAGATAAGAGCACATAGTTCCTGCATGTCAGGAATAGCAAACTCTTCTTAAGCATTAAGGTGACAACTGTCTGGTGTACCAACTGTACTGCATACAGAAGGTATTGATAACATAGATCTAATACAATCAATACTAGTACAAAAGTGATGAGCTGCAAGTTCACATTCCTCAGAAGTAGGTGACCACCTAATATCCAGGCAATGAGGATGTGAGTCATTCCACTACCTGTGCCAGAGCAGTTAGCAGACTTGGCTCGCTATCTTGAAATGTATGCAGATTTAGACTAGAAAATTCTGGAATGGTAAAATGAAAAATGATTGCCAAGGACAATTTTGTTATCAAGGGAGCCAGAGTGCAGCCACCTTTCCTTCAGTTTACAGCCAGTTCACCTTAAGGTCGTAAGGATGGGTCAAACCAGGCATACAATGGACCAAACTAACTAGGCACTTTGAGCAGGATCAAGAGAGTCTAAAGCTTGAGTTAGTAAAGAATAATAAGTACTGATAAGAAAATCTAAACGTGCATTTAAAAGTAGAGTATGAGCCAGTTTTTATATTAGTAAATAAAAACGAATGATAGGCAGTAGCCACACCACCCTCAACATGAGTGTGTCTAAAATGATGAAGACTAGAGTAACCAGGTGGAAAAAGTGCTGAAAAAACAAAACCACAGTTGGCTTTCAGACAGGTTTCAGTAATAAGTGAAATATCATTAGCATCAATAAGATGAAATAAGGGAGTTTTATTACAAACTAAATGAAGGTTAAAGTGTGACATTCAAATACTGGAGTGTGTAACAGAAGAACCAAGTTGCTTAACATAGGTAGTAACAGCTATCCTTAGTGTCTGAGAAATAAAAGTCTCTGGTAACAAGTCTCTCAAGTAATACCCTAAGTGTTATATAGACCAACATCTATGGATCCACCCACAGATAGAAAATAAGTCTCAGGATTCCAAGCACCAGGACCAGTTAGACAATTCAGGAAAAAGATTCCCAGTCTTGGGGCCAACCTCTCTTGCCTAAGTGAATCTAACTTCACAGGAGTTGCCTACCAGATTCCTCTGGACATTTGAACACTTAACGTCATTTATATTGTCAGTGAACCAGCCTTATATAAGCACCTACAAATCTAACTGCCTCTCATTATCTGACATCCCACATTATTCCCTTATGGTGACCAGCCTAAAAGCCTTGCTTTTATACTCTACTCACTGCTAAAAGCTGCTCTTTTCCACAAATACTCACTACATACACTATTTGATGTCCTTAATGGTCTTACCCTTGCATACATATACCACCCTTTAAGCAATTCCCAGCAGAACCATCAAGCTATGCAACAGTATATCGTAACAAGGAGTGGTAGCTGCCACTGGTAAAATGCTAATTTTGCTACTATGCAGGCATATTTCTGCCATTAATGATGAGGAAGAAGATGTACAATGCTGAAAATACCTGCTTGCAATGTCGAGAACATATCTTTTTTGTTTTTCAAGTATATGATATTATATAATGGAATAAAAGTGCAGAATAGTATCACCCCTTTAAGGAGAAAGTACAGTTTTGTAAAATTTTACCATTACAGTAGATATTTTTTTCTTCACTGTTGCAGTATTCTTCATCTAAGGATAATCTAAGGATCTCATGCCAAGGACAGCCAAACATCCGACCAGTATACCAAAGCTTTTAGGTCTTGCAAGGTGTAGGGCATAAAAATGACATACAGATGCAAATACTTAGAGCTGAAAAAGCACCAGGAGATACAAAATGCCCTCAGGGATAAAGGAGAGCATGTGCATCGAGAAGGAAAAAGGAAGGAGGACCCTTGGCCAGAAAGGTAACAGAAATACAAGGCAAGAGCTAGGACAGATGGGGAAAGAGAGAGGGACCAAATCCTGCAACAGTGAAGAGAAGGACATTTACTTTTATGGTAAGATTTTACACAACTGTACTATGTCCTTCCTTGGGTGAAGAATACTGCAACAGAGCTATGGGAGCGTACAACAGCTAAGAGAAAGTCTGGGAGAAGGAAAGCACAGAAGAGCCCTCTACAAACCCATGCAGGATAGCCCTGACAAAACCTGCCCTAGCCCTGGAAATAATATCCAGTTTATAATATTTAATGAAATTATGAACAGATGACCAAGTAGCAGTCTTAAGGATGGATAAAGTATCCAAACCCTTGAAAAAAAGCAATAGAGAAGGCTACTGCCCTTGTAGAATGTACCGTAACTGATGAGGAAAGATTTTACCACGAAAATAATTAAAAAAAAAGGAAATGGCTTTAGAAATCCAGGCAGAGATGGTTTGCTTAGAAACAGCCAAACCCTGGTTTGCTTAGAAACAGCCAAACCGAAAGTCCTGAGATGAAAAGAAAACAAAAATGCTGCTCAGATTTGTGAAGTACTTTAGTTTTGTCTAAATAATACTTAAGCTGTCTATGCAAATCTTAGGTGTGAAGAACCCTCTCAATGGCATGGTTCCTATTACATGAGCGAACACTAGAAATAGCGAATACTCATTTGTTGAACGCAAATGCACACAATCACAGAATATCAAAGGAACAGATAAGCGAATTTCTTCCCAAGGAAAAAATTCCCTGGACCGTTCTTCGGACTTTGCTGTTTTCTTCACTGTGGTACGATCTCAAAGTTGGCATATTTAAGGTGGGGAGGCACAGCCCCCCACTTTATGTTGCCTGTACACTTTTTTTTTTTTTTGGATCAGTGAATTTTTTCCTTGGGAAAAAATTTGCTGATCTGTTCTTTCAAAAATTTGTGGTTTTGTGTATTTGGGTTCAATAATAGATCATTCGCTATTTCTAGCATTCAATCATATAATATGAACATTAAGGGACAACTCATTGACCACTCTGCTCATAAAAGGATTTGCATTAAGAGACACCCTGTCTCTATAAACAAAACAAAGGAGAAATAGCCAAGAGGGCCTGTTTAGACACTCTCTTGGCTGAAGTAAGAGCCACAAAAAGAGCAGTCTTCCAAGTACAATGTTGTAAGGAAGCTGCAGAAGCAGGGTTAAAAGGAGCCAAATTTTCAAATACAAAACTGAGGTCCCAAGAAGGTGGAATAGGTTTCCTGGAAGGCCTGATATGAAGGACACCTTTAAGAAATTGCTTGACCTCAAACCGAGAGACCAGAGTTGGATTCAAGGGAAGACAAGCAGATATTGCTGGTAGATGAGCTTTAACTGAAAAATATCCCAACCCAGCATGCAGCAGATAACACAAAAAGAGAGAATCAGCGGAATTTACACAGACAGAGGATCCTGATGGTGTGAGAGGCACCAGACAGAAAATATCTTCCATTTAGACATGTATGGTTTTCTAGTAGTGGCATTCCTGGCCTCCTGCAGAATGCAGAACACCTCCTCAGAAAAGAGGTACCTAAAAGGAATCAAAACCCTATCACCCACAGGGTCATTTTTAGAGTGGAAAGACGAGTATGGATAAGAGATCCCTTGTCTTCCGTAAGAAAATTCACCTGGTGAAGTAATTTGTGGTTATTGCTCCTATCCAAATGAGAGAGCAGGGGGAATCAACATGGTCTGGGTCAAAAGGGAGTCACCAGCAAGATTTTGGGAGAGTCCTGCTTGATCTTGTGCAGAACTTGTAGTAATGGGGGGAGGGGGTGGCATGTAGAAATATCTCCTTTCAAGGAAAAGAGAAGGCATCCACTTTCCAAACCAGAGGACCTGGGGCTCTGGGACTATGGAACAGACTAGAGGAAGTTGTCTTTTCAGAGGGGAGGTGAAAATATCTACCTGAGAAATACCACACCAATGGTCAATGTCTGGGAACATATCCCTTTGGTGCATCCAATCTAGAGCCTGTGTTCTGGACCTGTTCAAAGTGTCTGCCACAAGATTGTGCTCTGAGGGAAAGTAAACCTCTTGAAGAGTCACTTAATACTGACAGTTAGATCCAAGACCTGAAGAGCTAGTCTGTGGCTGATTCAGCTGCTTTCTCTTTTACTACTCTATTTTGTTTTCTGTTTTAAGAAATTTGCACAGCCTAGTGTTTTGTTCTATGTGAGAGGCAGAAATTTAAATTATCTAAGCCGCACATTTCATGTGTTTTTTCATTGGTTAATTGCTATTGACTGATACTTAAATATGCAGTGAATTTCTGTCCCTTTGTCTTTTGCTGAAAAAATTTCAAGGCTGCATAAACTAAAGCACTGCTGGTGATTCCCTGCTGGGTGAGGAAAGTAAACCTATATTTTTTGTCTGTGACTGACAGACCTGCTTTCTCTTTTACCTACTCCATTTTATTTTCTGCTTTAGGAAATCTGCTTGGCCTGTTGTTTTGTTCTATTTGAGGGGTGGACATAAATTATCTAGGCTGCACATTTCACATTTTTTCATTTGTTAATTGTCTGGAGTGATACTTTTACACAGTGTACTTCTGGCCCTTTGTCTTTTGCTGAAAAGATTTCAACCCTGCATAAACTAAAAGCACTGCTGGTGATTCCCTTCCCGTGTTTCTCACCTCCGTTCCGCTTTGTTGATGTGCTTTTTAAACCTGGTGATTTTAAGCTGCCCACCCCCTACTGTAAATTGAGTAATAAACTCCTCCCTTTCCTTTCTACACTGTTGCTGATAATATTGAATTATCTGCCTTTCCTTGTGCTTGTATTCAAAAAGTGCATTTTGCCTCTCATTGTCTGTTCTACTGATTTACTTCATCTGAATTAATTTTCTAGCTAGTTGTTGGATAAAGTAGTGTATTTTTACACTCTAGCAAGCACTTGTTTTTACATCAAGAGGTCAGTGGATTTTCCATCTACTGCACTGACAGGTAGCCTGGTCTATTTAGGTTGGGGAAACACTCGGGATTTCTGCATCAATAAAATAAGTATATTTTGTGTCTCTATTGCACTTTTTAAATTGCATTGTATCTGATCACTACATTTTTTTCTGCTTTTCTACTGTGTATTTTCTGCACTTGTTTTCAACTGTATTTTCAGCCTAGACAGCATAGTCTAGATACAAACCTGTTGAATCTAGCCTGTTTTTGTTACACTTAAGCATTAAACCAGGCACCCCTGCACCCTTGTGGCAAAAGAGTGTGGATCCTGTCTTGTTTGAGCTGGTGATTGCTGTTGGAAAGTTCATTGTGTACCTTCCTATTGGTAGATCAATACAGGGGGATCCAGTATCTGTCATCCTGGGAAGACATGGTCAACAGGCTGCGCTGCTTTGCCAGAGATGGCCTGCACCTGTCTCCTCTAGGCGTTCAGATACTTGCCTCTCCCATAATGCTTTTTTTAGGCAATGCCAAAACAACAAAATTTCCGATGTAACAAAATCCAACCGAGGTAAACTCAAGGTTCTGCTGCTTAATACTAGAAGTCTAAACATGAAGCTGCATTCCCTGGAAGTGGTCTTTACCTTGGAAGGTGCTGACATCTATGCAGTCACTGAGACATGGTTCAAGGCAATGGACATCATCCTGGCTGTGCAAAGCTACAATGCCTTCCACACATTCAGACCTCTAAATGAGCATGAAAGAACCAAAGATGGAGAGGTATCCATCTTCACTAAAGCCAAGTACAACTCAATACTAGTCAGGCAGTATGACTCTCTCGAACTATTCCATGTCCAATTAACTCTAGGCTAAATACCCTACAACATCATTGCTAGCTATAGGTCCCCCACCATGAACCAAGAAAGCACACTGCCTACCTGGACTTACTAGAACCACTCTCCATCAGCCCAACACCTTAGCCATGGGTAATTTCAACTATCCTTCCATCAACTGGGTGACATATATAAGCACAGACATGCTTACCCAGTGGTTCCTGGATTTTGTTAATTCAAATTATCTGGAACACATAGTCTGAACCCCCACAGGGGGCTCAAATATCCTAGACATAGCACTCATCAACATAGGGAGTCACTGCACTCCCCCTATATGATGCCTTCCCTAGTAAGGTCAGACCATAAAGCTGTCTCGTTCAACGTAACTACTGGACCTGACAATCCCACAGGATCAATAAACTAAAGAACTTTTCCAAATCTAACTTCAGACTACAAAGTGATGGTATAAAAAGGAATATACCCCCCCACACTCACAGACAACAATGACTGGTATACTCAGATGCCCTGTACAAACATTTAACCAGCTGTATAGATTCAGCTGTACCTCACAGGATCAAAACCACACCCTCCTAAAAAATAAGCTACTCTGGTGGACCTCAAGTATAAACAGGTTATATAACAAGAGGAAGAAACTGATGTCTAAGAATAAGAGGGAACTGACTAAGCAAAGGAAGAACTCCCTCTTCAGCATGAACAAGCACATCAGAAATCCTGTGAAATCTTCTAAAGATGAGTATGAAGCTAAAAATAATCATAAGGCATTCGTTAATAATTACATGTGAAACCTAAAAGGGAATGCCCAGTTGTGTGCAGAACTGGTAACAGACAGTTCCACTCATACTGCACTGCAGGAAATCGCCAACCTGCCAGATGACAGATTAGGTGCAAATATCACCCCACTGGCCATACCCCAAGGCATACCTGACACCAGTCCTCTGCATACTGTCTCTAGAGATCAGGTCTTATCTGACTCTCCAAGGCCAAAAACATGGCCTCAGTGGGACCAGATAACATCCCAGGAGGCTTATTAAGCAATCTAAAAGAGGATCTAGCAGACCTACTTAGCACCTCTTTGACCATTGCCTGAGAACTGGCTTTGTTACAGGGGAGTGGAGAACAGTAACAGTAATCTCCTTGCACAAAGGGGGGGCATCGATGACCCTGGGAACTACAGACCTATAATTCTAAACAGTCTCATCTGCAATGCCATGGAAAAAAATCATCATGGACACAGGCAACCTTCAAACTCTAGATCCAACCCAATTTGGCTTCATTAAGGGTAGATTATGCTTATTAAACCTGGTAGAGTTCTTTGAGAATGTCACCAAAGTCCTGGATAAAGGTAAGATAGTGCATACTGCCTATCATGACCTGGCCAAGGCTTTTGACACAATTCCCCCACTCAGAAATCATTGAAAAACTCTCTCAGTTAGAAATTAACCCTTACATCATGGTAGCCAATTGGCTCATCGACAGAACATATACTGTCAAAGTTAGCGACTCCACCTCTACAAGCAGACGTGTCACGAGTGGCGTACCACAAGGTTCTGTGCTGGGTCCTTTACTATTCATAATCTACTTCTCAGAAGTCCAGGCTAAATCAGACAGCCTTTGGTTTACCAAGTTTACTGATAATTGCAAATTGGGTGCAACCATTGAGTTCCCCAATGATGTTAACATACTACAGAAAGGGCTAACACGGGCAAATGTCTGATGCCAAAGCCATAGTCTAAAGCTAAACACAAAAAAGTGCATTATTATTCCTTTTGGCAAAAAAATAATCCCTCATTAACTACAGTATTGACAACACCCCCCCCCCCTAAACTCAAACCCAGTGGTTTGAGACATAGGAACACAGGTAGATAGCAATCTGGAACTTCAACCACCAAGTTTCCTCTTTGATAAGGAAAGCATTTTACTCTGCGCACCTCATAAGTAAAGGCACCACATCCAGGTCTAAGAATGTTATAGCTCAACTGTACTTGACCCTCATCAGACCACTAATAAAGTATAATGCTCTCTTTTGCATGTATGTCAACAGATACCTGCAGCAGCTGGAGAGACCACAGAGGTTCCTCACCAAGAAAATACAGGGTCTCCAAAACACAACACACATGGATACATTAAAATCCCTGTCACTGTACACTGTATTGTATAGGATGCTGACAGGAGACTTGTGACTGGCCTACAGGGCAGTCTCCAACCCTGCCCTGATGGATATGCTTCACATACACAAATCTAATGACCCAAGAGTCACTCGCTCTAGGGATCTTAACCTAGCCTATGACATTAACAGGACATGTAGAAAAGACAAATATGTCTCCCAGAGACTGCCACTCCTCTGGAAATACTTTCAATTCACATGAAGTAGAGCTCCTCATTGACCCTATTTAAGTGCAACCTGGAGAAATGGATGGGAGGCTGCAAATTCACCCCGGGGGGGTGGCACCCATGTCACTCATGGACAGGGGGAGTCAGTGTTGACCATAGACTAGCTCTGCAAAATATGTTCACTTAATAAGAACAGATGGGCCAACTTGGGATTAACATGGCTAGGCTTGTAAGGGCTTTAGGGCTGCTAGCCTAGTAACCTTCTATGAGCCTATGCGATAAGACCCTGTGCTCCCTCTGCCTGTTGACATACCACATTACAGTGCATTGTTGGTTAAGACTTTGAGGGGCCCTGGATGAAACAGGGAATGAAAAGATTGCACAGCCAGAAGCAGAGCTCTCATCTCTTTTATGTTGATATGATCTGATCTCTGATGATGACAGCAGAGACCTTGGACCTTAAGGGGGCCACAAGATTCTTCCCACCCCATGCCTGAGGCATCCATGAACAGCTCATTGAAGGGAATCAAAGCCTGAAAGGGAAGTATTGAATTGAGAGAGAGATGATGAATCCAACACTGGAGTTTGAGTTTGAGACAAGGAAGAAAAGGAGCAGGGAACTCCATGGGGTGACAGTGTCGGAACCACACCGATTTTGGATACCATATCAATTTCCTGATATGGAAGCTGGTGAGAGGGAGCATGAGAATAGTGGAAAACATAAATCCCAGAACCCTGAGAAATTTCCTGGCCATGACAAAGGACAGTGGAAGAAGACACTAAAATATGGTTGTCAGACACAGAACCTTGGCAGCAGGGAGAGATGCCAGAATAGGAATGGCCTGAAGCCTGCACCCAAAGAAAATGTGATCCTGGGAAGGTGTTTGGACTAATTTCTGGAGGGTTATGGTGAACCACAGACTGTGTAAAAGATAACTGGTAAACTGGAGATCCAGCAGCAGACTGCTGGGAGAAGGATCTTCAATGAGCAAGTCATCTAGATAGGGAAACATTTGCATTCCTCAAAGAGTGAAAATAGCAATAACAGGAGTGAGGCATTTGGGGAATACCTTTGGGACAGTAGAAGGGCCAAAGGGCAAAGCGGACAACTGAAAATGCAAGGCAGAAACAGAGAAACATAAACATTTCCTGATCAGAGGGTGCATAGGGATATGAACGTATGCATCCTTGAGGTATAGAGAAACCAAAAAGGCCTGGGGAAAAAGAAAAGGAAACAATGTCTGAAGGGATAACACACAGAAAGAAGGAACCTTGAGAAAGATGTTGAGCAAAGAAAGATCTAGAATTGGTCTCCATGTACCTCCTTCTGAGGAACCCAGAATATTCTGGAGAACACCCCTTCCCCACCTGGGTGGGTAGAATGAGCTGAATGGTGCCCTGACTCAAAAGAGATTGCAGAACCTCAGAAAAGTGAGTAAGCTGTTCTCAAGGAGGCTAAAGAATACCTGAAAAAGGGAGAAGGGATTTCCAAACTATGAAACATTCCTGACGAATAACAGACAGCACCCAAGAATCTGAGGTGATCTGAAGACATGTTGGAAGGGATAAATAAAGGTGGAGAGACAAAGGGACCTGGAAGGGGCAAGGGATGGCTAAGTATCAAATAGAATCAGGCTTGTACTGAAAAGAAGGTTTCTGTGAAGGATGAGTCTGAGTAGACTTAGCAGGAAGGACCATGCCTACAACCCTTATCATTTAGAGTGGAGAGTGTCTATGAACAAATGCAGACTTAGCAAGGTAAGTCCTCTAGAATTTGGGGATAGGGGAAATAAAAATATGTTTAAGTTCCTTCAAAGCCTTACCCTTATCCTGGAGGGACTTAAATCAGCAGTAGTCCTCCCAAAAAGACTTTTGCAATCCAGAAGGGCATCCAAAAGCTTGGGCTTCATATCATCAGGTAAAGCGTGAAGCTGTAGCTAAGAGTAATGCCTCATCACTGAAGCAAAAGCAGCAGCCCTAGAAGAGGCAGCAGCTGCAATTTATTGAGTGATGGGCAACCTAAGAAGTAGACCCCAGCAAGGAAAGGGCAGAAGCCTTCCCAACAGAATTAGAAAGGTCAGATAATGCTTTAGATACCTAGAAAAGGAAGGGCAAAACATACCTGGTAATATCAGTCTGGTAATTAATGGCCCTAAACAGTGACAGCTGTACAAACGTTTTTGCACAATCTTTCCATGGCTTGACTACTCTTATCAGAAGGAAGGAGCTTAGTAGATGACAACTACTTAGAGGGTTTGTCAGAAGACTCTGATACCACTGAAGGATTAGCAGAAGGGCACTTACACAGAAACTTGCAATCCTCAGGCACCTTGTAGAACCATCAGGTCTCTCTGACGCTAGAGGCTGAGATCAGGAGCTACAGAAACTGCAGAAAAAAGTCCAAATTGTAGCCAAAACAGGAGAGACAGCTGATGGTTTGGGAGACGCCATTTGTAGGAGCTCAAAGTGCCTCTTTTGACTGTCAGAGACCTGGGAACAGTCCCACTTAAAACAGCACATCATGCAGGCAATAGTATCCCCAAAGGACAACTCTTCCAAGGGAGAGTCTGGACTCAAATAATCTTCCTCTGAACTTTAGTCTAGAGGGGAAGGAATCTGGAAAGAATAAGCCAAGGATTCTTCTCCAGTATCCAAGTCCTCAGCCAAGGAATCCAATTCCCTAGGCCTTGTAACAGGAGTTGAAGACCAGGGGAAACAGAGACAGATTCCCTTTGGGGAGGCTTCAAGGCATTAAACAAACTCTGAGTAAAATCCTGCCATTCACACTGTGGATAGTTAACAAATATGTTTGGTTTTCTGCTTCTTTTTCTGCAGAATGTCCTTGTGAAAACTCTCGGAGGGTTAGACCCTTGATAAAACTCAATAATAGTGGTGGGTATTTCTTCCCTTAATGAAATCTTAGAAATCCCCCTCGGTCCCTCGGATATAATCAGCTGAGGTTCCCCATCAACATTAGGTGCTGATGTTGGAAAAGCCTCAGAGGAAGTGTTAGAATTCAGATCCATGCTGGCCCCCAAAAGGGTTGCAGCAGAAGAATCCAAAGCAAGCAGTGGATGGTCTTTGGGGCTTTTACTGGAATCTAGAGAGATATCAGGGAGAGACTGGACAGCAACTGAGTCAGGCCTAACCTTTTTGCCCTTCCTCATGGTAGACGGCTGGCCCTTGGGACAGGAGGATTCTGCCTTAGCACCCTGAGCTAACAGCTTAAATCACTGATTCTCAAGATGAGGAGAAATGACTACATAGGGTTTTAGGCACAAACGCCTACCATACAGAGCACTGAGTATGGTCATAGGAAGCACCCAAGCAAAAAAGATTCTAGTCATAATGGTCTTTATTAGGAATCTCCCTCCCACACCTTTATGGATGACATGAACGCAATACCATAAAAAAATAGAAAAAGGAGAGAAGAAACCTCAAAAGGGCACTTATCTGAAGATGGCTTGGTAACTAGCACAGCAGAAGGGCATTCACACCAAAGTTAAATAATGGCATTTGGATCAGTGGCAAAGACATTCTGAATATTTGCATCCATACATCAACTTTATGCTGTACACCTTGCGTGGAGAGCATATGTGTAACACAGAGTGCATATAAGACCTAAAGGCTTTGTCATACTGACCGGATGTTGGGCTATCCTTGGCAGGAGATCCCTTAGGTGAAGAATACTGCAACAGTGATATGGAAGGATAGTACCTGGAATGAGACGATAAATGTCATAAGGTGTAAAAATACATACATTTAAGATGAAGAGAAAGGCAGAGATAGATAGAGAGAGAGAGCGAGCGAGAAAGAGAAAGCTAGTGAAAAAGAGAGCGAGTAGAACATAAGTCCAGATGAGTTTGGAGAGAACTTTTGACTAGGAAAGCTAAAGCAATGCTGTGAGATTAAGTCAAATTAGAGAAATTAGAGCATCAGTAATGGTCCTGGCAAGAAATATTGCTTATGACCAAGAGCAGAGACTGTTTTTCAGCACCTGAGAAACGTTTATATTTAGTATGTAAACAGCCACCATCAGAAAGACCTCTGCATTTTATCAAGATCTCATCAATGTTTTACTTAACTGATTAAGTCAGACTGGCATTATGTGTTTGGACAACAGAAATCCTGCTTTTATATAAAGCTCAAGTATCTACTGCTTAAATTCCATTTTGGTGGATGTGGACAGATAAAACTTCAGATGTGCAATTATCCTGAAATTCTGATTCCATTTGTCATTACTGATCAAACTACAGAATTTTCACCTAACAAGCTGGAGATTCTTTTCCTTTGTGCTGTAGCCTGTGGTTTTGTTAAACATATCTAGGTCATTCTGAAATCTGTAGAGGTGTAATCAAAACTTTTTTGCTGGAAGCGGTTAAACTTTCCATTGCACGCTGGTGTAACACACCCGCAGGTGTAGCTGAAGAGATATGGGTTCCTTCCTACCTGACTCTGGTGACACACCTATTAGGCTCAACACACCAAGGTGGCAAGAGGGACGGATTTTATTCTAGGTGACACATCCAGTTTAAAAAGGCACTAGCACAACCATAAACAAATTATTTCAACAGTGCACCAGTTAGCAATAAAGCAAGGTGAGACACCAGTTAGCAATAAAGCAAGGTGAGATATGCATGCAATGAAAACATACATTCACCCTCTTCCCCAGAACTCAACAGAAGAAGGTCTTGACATTCAAACATGCACAAAGAAGGCAATATCAATGAGCAGTAAAGCTTTGTAATGCAGCAATAGAAACATGGGAAAAAATGCAATGTTGTTAAGCAATAAAAGAGTCATAATGCAACAATACAGATATGAGAAAATGCAATGTCATTGAGCAGAAAAATTCTTGAAGGCAGCAGTACTAACACGAGCAAAATGCAATGTCATTGAACAATGAGAATTTATAATGCAGCAATACAAACATGAGAAAATACAATGTCATTGAGCAGTAAAGATTCTTTAAGGCAGCAGTGCTAACATGGCAAAATACATAATCATTCGACAATGAAGATTTATAATGCAACAATACAAATATGAGAGGATGCAACCTCATTTAGCAGTGCAAACACCCTCAACCCCCTTGATCAATTCTAAACAGCCCAACTATGAAACACTCTGTTCACTGGCCAGTGACTTACAGTCTTGCTGCCGGTGTGATGGGGCCAAAGTTGGAGCGCATATGGATCCCAGTTATTTGTAATCCACAAAGCATTTAGGGGAGGGGAAACCACAATCTTATAAAAATATAAAATGATGGCCAGAGCCTCTCACCACTTCGCTGAGAATATCCTAGTGACCAGGCGCTGTAGTTCCTCTGATGAGAAAAGTAGAAAATCACCTACCAGAATTCTTGTAATTGCCTATGCTTCTTGGTACAAGGCCCAAGGGAGCTCCTTTACTTGCTGAATCATAGCAGGTGTGGAACTACTGGTGTCAGACTTCTGTCCTGATTCCACAAAATATCATCATCCAGGATTTCAGCAAGAGACAGACACAATCTGCTACTTCACTTCCCTGTCCCAAAGCACTAGAAAAGATAATCCAATCATACTGCAAGGCCCTTTTTTC
This sequence comes from Protopterus annectens, assembly GCF_019279795.1. NCBI lineage: Eukaryota > Metazoa > Chordata > Ceratodontiformes > Protopteridae > Protopterus > Protopterus annectens. Next base: position 533,475,242 of record NC_056736.1, read on the forward strand.
CCTTCAGCTACGTGTTTCAGTCATCCCTCCTTCAGCTAGTGTTCCAGTCTCCTCTTTCACTTTCGAAATTGTCTTTTATATTCCCGAAAAGGAGCTCCACATTGTGGTGTAATGGAAAACTACAGTCTATTACTTCTACAATGAAATACAGTGGGAGCTACACTCTTCTCCCCACTTGAAAATCTTGGGTCCCCCCAAGTCAAAGGTAGATTAGCAGAAAATATTTACAAACACTAATGCACCATCAACTGAACAATATTTTTGCATTCAAAAGGTACATTCCACCAAGAGTAATCAACCTTATGCTTAACTTGGGATGGGGTATCACCACTGGAGTAGGAGGCATAGGGATTATGAGCGCAGACCCTCCGATGAGCTGTGGTCACAGATTCCTGTGTAATATGTTCCAGACTGTTATAGGTAAGTCTCTGTGGGGGCCAAATCAGTTTCTGCAGTTTTGGTTTGGAAGACACAGCTAAGGAATTTTGCTTGGAAGGTTTGTCACTTACATTACATTCAATGTCCAGTTCTTCAGTAGGCATATTGTCTACTTCTAAGATCTCCTCTTGTATAACTTCCCTTTCGTTTTTCATAACGGTATGACTGTCCTCAGCACTATTTTCTGAAGTTTGCGTAGCAGGGCCTCCATCAGTATCAGGTTCTGCAAGAGGCACAGAAACATTCCTTAGTCTACTGTTAGGTCTGGGCTGCTCAAAATGACAAGGAACGAATTCCGGTGCATCTACATTGAGATTACAGCCCACAGGGTCTTGAACTTCTTCTTTCAGTTGTTCCCATTAGGGGTCACCACAGCAGATCAACTGTTTCCATTTCTTCCTGTCCTCTGCATCTTGCTCTGTCACACCAACCACCTGCATGTCCTTTCTCACCACATCCATAAACCTTATCTTAGGCCTTCCTCTTTTCCTGTTACCTGGCAGCTTCATCCTTAGCATCTTTTTCCCAATATACTCTGCATACCTCCTCAGCATATGTCCAAACCAACGTAATCTTGCCTCTCTGGCTTTGTCTCCAAACCTTCCAACCTGGACTGACCCTCTAATATACTTATTCCTAATCCTGTCCATCCTCGTCACACCCAGTGCAAATCTTAACATCTTCAACTCTGCCACGTCAAGCTCCGGCTCCTACCTTTTTGTCAATGCCACTGTCTCCAACCTGTATAACATAGCTGGTCTCACTACCCTCTTGTAGACCTTCCCTTTCACTCTTACTGGTATTCGTCTGTTACAAATCACTCCTGACACTCTTCTCCACCCACTCCATCCTGCCTGTACTCTCTTCTTCACCTCTCTTCCACACTCACCATTACTCTGAACTGTTGATCCCAAGTTCTTAAACTCATTCACCTTCGCCACCTCTACTCCCTGCATCCTCACCATTCCTCTGTCCTCCCTCTCATTCACACACATATATTCTGCCTTAGTCCTGCTGACCTTCATTCCTCTTCTCTCTAGAGCATATCTCCACCTCTCCAGGGTCTCCTCCACCTGTTCCCTACTCTCACTACAGATCACAATGTCATCTGCAAACATCATAGTCCACGGGGCCTCCTGTCTGATCTCGTCTGTCAACCTGTCCATCACCATTGCAAATAAGAAAGGGCTCAGAGCTGATCCTTGATGTACTCCCACCTCCACCTTAAATGGATCCATCACTCCCACCGCAGACCTCACCGCTGTCACACTACCCTCGTACATATCCTGTACCACTCTTACATATTTCTCTGACACTCCCGACTTCCTCATACAATACCACAACTCCTCTCTAGGCACCCTGTCATATGCTTTCTCTAAATCCACAAAGACACAATGCAACTCCTTCTGACCTTCTCTGTACTTCTCCATCAACACTCTCAGAGCAAACATCATATCTGTAGTGCTCTTTCCTGGCATGAAACCATACTGCTGATCACTAATCATCACCTCCCTTCTTAACCTAGCTTCCACTACTCTTTCCCATAACTTCATGCTGTGACTAATCAGTTTAATTCCTCTGTAGTTACTACAGCTCTGCACATCACCCTTATTCTTAAAAATCGGTACCAAAACACTTTTTCCTCCATTCCTCAGGCATCCTCTCACTTTCCAAGATTTCATTAAACAATCTAGTTAAAAAACTCCACTGCCATTTCACCTAAACACTTCCATGCTTCCACAGGTATGTCATCTGGACCAACAGCCTTTCCGCTCTTCATCCTCTTCATAGCTATCCTTACTTCCTCCTTGCTAATCCACTGCACTTCATGATTCACTATCTGCACATCTTCCAACCTTCTCTCCCTCTCATTCTCTTCATTCATCAACCTCTCAAAGTACTCTTTCCATCTGCTCAACACACTCTCCTCACTTGTGAGTATGTTTCCCTCATTATCCTTTATCACTCTTACCTGCTGCACATCTTTACTAGCTCAGTCCCTCTGTCTAGCCAATTGGTACAGGTCTTTTTCTCCCTCCTTAGTGTCCATCCTTTTATACAACTCTTCATACGCCTTATCCTTAGCCTCCGATACCTCTCTCTTTGCCATGCACCTCATCTACTTATACTCTTGTCTACTCTCTTCATCTCTTTGACAATCCCACTTCTTCTTCGCCAACCTCTTTCTCTGTATACTCTCCTGTATTTCTTCATTCCACCACCAGGTCTCCTTGTCCTCCTTCCTCTTTCCAGATGTCACACCAAGCACCCTTCTAGCCATCTCTCTTACTAGCTCTGCTGTTGTTACCCAGCTATTCAGTAACTCTTCACTGCCATCCAATGCCTTCTTAACTCTTCCCTGAACATCACCTTACAATTACCCTTTTTCAATTTCCACCATTTAATCCTTGGTGCTGCCCTCACACTCATCCTCCTCTTCTTGATCACCAATGTCATCCTACAAACCATCATTCTATGCTGCCTAACTACACTTTCCCCTGCCACCACTTTACAGTCTCCAATCTCCTTCAGATTGGCCCTTCTACATAAGATATAATCCACCTGTGTGCATCTTCCTCCACTGTTGTATGTCACCCTATGTTCCTCCCTCTTGTTAAAATACGTATTCATCACAGCCATGTCCATCCTTTTCACAAAATCCACTACCATCTAACCTTCTGCATTCCTTTGCTTAACACCATACATACCCATAACTTCCTCATCCCCTCTGTTCCCTTCACCAACATGCCCATTGAAATCTGCTACAATCACCAGTCTCTCACCCTTGGTTACAATCATCACCACTTCATCCAACTCACTCCAAAATTTTTCTTTCTCATCCATCGCACACCCAATTTGTGGAGCATATGCACTAACAACATTCATCATTACACCATCAATTTCCAGCTTCATAAACATCACTCCATCCAACACTCTTTTCACCTTCAAAACACTCTTAGCATACTGTTCCTTCAGGATAATGCCTACACCATTTCTCCTCCCATCCGCACCATGATAAAACAATTTGAAACCACCTCCGATACACCTAGCCTTGCTCCCCTTCCATCTGGTCTCTTGCACACACAATATACCAACCGTCCTTCGGTTCATTATATCAGCTAGCTCCCTCCCTATACCAGTCATACTGCCAACATTCAAAGTTCCAACCCTCACTATCACTGTCCTAGCCTTTACCTGCCTTTGGGCATGCCTTCCACCTCTTCTCCTCCTTCAGCCAACAGTAGCCCAATTTCCTCCAGCACCCTGTTGGCCAACAGTAATGTTGGCAGTCATTGTTAACCCGGGCCTTGACTGATCCGGTATGAATTTCTGTACAGTTTTCTGCATATATGATGTGGCAAAATTTTACACCGGATGCCCTTCCTGACTCAACCCTCCCCATTTATCCGGGCTTGGGATCGGCACAAAGAAATGCACTGGCTTGTACATCCCCAGTGGCTGGGTTCCATGGGGTCTTGAACATCCTCATAAAATGTCCACTGAAACCCCAGTCATCATCACTGTCATCCTCTCCTTCAGCAGGAGGAAGCAAAAGCTCTTGAATATTGGAGAGGATAGTTCATCTCCACCTTAGCCTTCTGGCTTGCCTTGAGTTAGGCTTCTGCTGAGCCATTCTGGGTTCTGGATTCATGAGTCTTACTGATTTTGCCAAAGGCATTAAGTTGCTTTGGTGCCAGGTTTTAATGGGTCCTTCTTTCCCCTCAGGGCCAACTTGGTAGACAGGGATATTAGGTAGCTGAGAACAAAGTATGTAAATCTCAGATCCCCAGTGGTCAGCTAGTTTATGATTTCCTTGTAGTCCCAAATTTCTCAAAAGAACTTTGTCCCCTGGCTGCAAGTCATGCATCTTTACTTTTTTGTCATAGTGAGCCTTGTTTCGCTGATGTCTTTATCCTGTTGATTTTTCAGCAAGCTCATAAGCCTGGCTGAGGTTCTTCTTAAATCTGTCCACATAACTGCCGTGAGATCGCACCGGTGTATCATCAGCTGTGACTCCAAAGGTGACATCAACAGGAAGATGAGGTTCTCTTCCAAACATTAGGAAGTAAGGTGAGAATCCTGTAGCATATTTTTGTAAACATGCACCACTGTGGCTACATGTCTACTCCATTGATTCTTCTCAGCAGATAGTGTCCCCAACATGTCTAGTAAAGTTCTGTTGAAACGCTCAGGCTGCAGATCCCCTTAAGCAGTGGTGCGGCTTTTTTGGACTCAAAGCAGAGTGAGTAGTTCATGGACAAGCTTGCTCTCAAAATCATGTCCTTGATCAAAGTGTATCTTTTTTGGCAGGCCATAGTGTACAAAGAACTTCTCAACTAGTAGTTCTGCCACTGGAATAGCTTTCTGATCGCGAGTGAGAAATGCTTGAGTGTACCTGGTATAGTGGTCTGTCACCACCAGCACATTACTGATCCCACCTTCATCTGGTTCAATGCACAGAAAATCTATACAGACCAGTTCCATAGGTCCACTACTTTCCATTTGACCCAACGAGGCAGCTCTGGTTGGCAGAGTCTTTCTCTGAATGCAATGAAGACATGTACAACAATAATCTTCAACATCTTGCTTCATGCATGGCCAGTACAACCTGTCTCCTACCAGACCCATAGTTCTGTCATAACCAAGATGACCATGTTCATCATGCAATGACCAGAGTACTGCTTCTCTATACTTCTAAATAAGCAACAATTGCCATTTTTCACTGCCGAGTGTACTAGGAGATCTCCTATACACTAGTCCATTCTGTATCTGGAGTCTATCCCAGTCTTTGGCCAAAAGTCTTACCAGAGGATGAATATCCATGCAAAGCATATTAACTTGTTTTTTCTCTAAAGCAGCTACCATCAGCTGACCTAAAGGGTCTTCTCTTTGATCTCTCCTGAGGTCACTGTTACTCAAAGCTGGTAGCGATGAAGCGTGCAAAGTAACCATATTACAGTAAGCTTGGGGTATGCTTGCTGCAGACAGACCCAATTTCTAGGCCCAACATTCATTGTGTTGATAGCAGGTTGCAATCTGACACACAGCTCTTACCCATGATGCTGGAATTTCCACCCATTCACCGTCAGGGTGTAAATCTCCCTGCGGTCTTCTGGACAGACCATCAGCATCTCCACTTTTGTGTCCTTGGTGGTATTTCAAACTTAAATTATAGTTGCATAGAGCTATCATCCATCTGTGGCCAGTAGTATCTAGCTTTGCAGTGGTCTGGATGTATATCAGAGGATTGTTGTCAGTCTGCACTTCAAATTCAGCCCCATAAAGATAGTCATGCAGCTTGTCCACTACCGCCCACTTTAAGGCAAGGAATTCCAACTTGTGTGCAGGGTAGTTTCTTTCAGTGGGGGATAAACCCCGACTGATAAAAGCCACAGGTCTCAGCTTCTTGTCATACTCCTGCTAAAGGACTCCTCCTAAGCCATCCCTGCTAGCATCCACATGTAAAGTGTATGGCTTTGTTGAATCAGCATATGCCAGCACGGGGGCATGTGTGAGGCAATACTTAAGCTGTTCAAGTGACTCTTCACATTCAGAGTCCAACGACTCTTGATGAGTTAATGGCTTTGTTGAATCAGCATATGCCAGCACGGGGGCATGTGTGAGGCAATACTTAAGCTGTTCAAGTGACTCTTCACATTCAGAGTCCAACGACTCTTGATGAGTTCTTTAGAACCTCTCGGTACCTTAGGCTTTTTCAGAAGGATATCTTCATCTGTTTCATCTGGTTTCTCATCATTTCAGAGCAAATGGTTGAGAGGCCTTGCTATCTTTGAAAATCCTTCCACAAACCTTCTATAGTAACTGCAGAACCCCTGGAAAGATTGCAGCTCTGTGATAGTTTTGGGTCTGGGCCAAGATGTCACCACTTCGACTTTGCTGGGATCTGTGGATATTCCATTTGCAGACACTACATGCCCCACATAGGTCATTGAAGGTTGGAAGAACTTACATTCGTCCAATGACAACTTTAGGCCTTCCTTCTCAATCCTAATATCTTCATCAGTCTTTCTTCATGCTCCTCTAGAGTCCTCCCAAAGACAATGATGTCGTCCGGGTAGACTAAGACTTCCAGGAAATGCATGTCTCCAACTGTTCTTTCCATGATTCTCTGGAAAGTTGCCGATACATTTGATAAACCTTGAGGTAAGCGGTCAAACTCAAAAAAACCCAAAGGGGTGATGAAAACAGTCTTCTCTTTATCTTCTGGGTGCATAGGGATTTGATAGTATCCACTCCTTAAGTCTAGCACACTAAACCACTTACTGCCCACTAGGCAGTTTAGAGCATCTTCAATCCGGGGAGTTGTGTACTGGTCTGGAATGGTTCACTGATTCAGAGTACAATAGTCAACACACATGCAAACTGACCCATTCTTTTTCCTGACAATGATAATGGGAGTGGCATGTGGACTTCTTGACTCTCGAATTATCCCTGTGGCTTTTAGTTCTTCCAAATGTTTTCTTAAGTCCTCCAGGTCTCCTGGGGCTACTCTTCTGGAATGTTCCCTGAAAGGCCGGTCCTCTTTTACTCTTATTCGGTGTTCTGCAATTTTTCTACAGCCCACATCTAGTTCACTAGTAGAAAACCAATTTTTCTTTTTCATTAGTAGCTCTTTAATTCTGGTTAGCCACTCAGGGGGCAAAAGACACCTCCTATATCAATATTTTCCAGCTTCAACTCGTTGGCTCTGGTCTCATTCCTTGTCAACACAGAAGCAGGTAAGGGAGTGGCAGCATAAATAGTTCCCAAACACACTTGTGAACGCAGGACAATGGGAGTACTTCCTTTATTTTTCAACCCCACAGGTAAAGTGTCATAGGGATGCTTTAACTTGTCCACAGGCCAAACTTCTGGGACTAGTTCCAGCCCTGGTGGTAAGTCACTTTCTGGATCCATTTCCATCATGAGATGAGTGGAAACTGTTTGTCCATGCATCCTCACTTTGGCTCTCAAGCAGGTGACCTGACCAGGATGAATTATATGCTCTTTCCCAGACAGGATCCACACATGACCTTACTATCCTTTTCCCTTTGAAGGGCACAAAAAACTGGTCTCAGAAGAGGATGTAGTGTTGGGTGTTCCTGGATCAACTGAGGCATTAGCATTTTTCTGATGAGGTCAGTATTTGTCCCAGTAAAATAGATGCTCAATCCTTTCCTTTTGGCCTGGGGCACACAACAGAGATGGTTTCAAAAACTTCTGTTGACCCAAAAACTGAAGTGGAAAATTCTAACTTGAGTGAGATATTACCATCATAAGGGAACTTTGTGTCACTTAGCCCCCAGATCTCCAAATCTTCTAACTTTTCTAGTGGCAAATGCTTTAAGTATTTTTGGTAGAAATCTCTATACAGAATGGTGATTTGTGCACCAGTATCCAACAGTGCTTTACTATACACTCCTCTATTTTTACTGACACAACAGGGGATGGTCCCATTAGGCCATCGGGTAGTTTCTGTTTCCGGTGTTGTTCAGCTGTATGGCAGTCAGCATGTGGTTGAGGTAGCACCGGTTGACCTCACCATTTTAACAGATAAGTCTCTTGCTTAGTAATGCTTTTCGGCCTCAGATGCTGAGATGGCTTTCCAATTCGGTTGTTCACCTCAGATCAGCTAGAAGTGTGCATAGTAGGTAGTTTCTCTCCCCTATTACAAGGGTTAGTGTGGAAAGGAGATCCAGGATGCTGTCTCTTGATGTTAGATTGTATGGAGCTGTTTGTAACTGGGCACTCAGCTGGCTCCTTCACTAAGGCCCTTTGAAGTTTCCCTGCATTGCACTAGCCAATAATAGTTTGTTCACTCTTTTCAAGTTCTCTGCATTAGGACACTGTCGCTTTATATGCCCTGCATCTCCACAGCGAAAACAAAATCCAGTAGGAACTCTGAGCATTGGCTGATTCAGTTCTCCCCTGAGTCCTTTTGTGGAGGTTCTAGCTGATGTATTCCTCCATTCAGCTAAAGTTAACACGATTTTCTGCAATTCTGCAACTGTCTTGGTGACTTCAGCTATGGCGTCGGTCAGGGAAAACACCTGCATCTGCAACTGTGAAACCTCTACATTGTGTACACCCTGGACTATGACTCCTGTTTGAGTACAAAATTGCCACTGATTCTAAAAGACAACCACAAAGCATTCTATAGCTATGTCAAGAATCTCAATGGCAACACTCAGATCTCCTCTGAGTTATAGCACAATGGCACTAAACATACAGACCCAACTGATATTGCCAACATCCTGGCTGATAGGTTCAGTGCTAACTTTACCCCCCTCTCACCCCCTAAAGAGCCCATCTCTATACTGGAAGTATGCAAAGTTCCTGTAATCACGACTGCACAGGTAAAAAACACACTCTCCAAAGCCAAGAAGACAGCATCCATGGGACCAGACAACATCCCAGGCTGTGTTCTACATGAACTACAGAACGAACTGGCACCCCACCTAAGTACCATGTTCAATCATAGCCTCACCTCAGGCTTTGTGCCTGCTGAATGGTGCACAGCAATGGTTATCCCACTCCACAAGGGGGGAGCCACCACGGACCCCGGGAACTACCACCCCATTAGCCTGACGAACCTGATCTGCAAGGCCATGGAATGTATCATCATAGAACTTATAAACAAAGACATTGGTAATCTCCAAACTCTGGACCCCACCCAGTTCAGGTTTGTAAAAGGCAGATCATGTCTCCTAAACCTGATAGACTTCTTTGAAGCAGTCACAAAAGCCGTAGACAAGGGTAAGGTGGTTCACACAGCCTATCTAGATCTTGCCAAGGCTTTCGACACCATCCCCTACTCTGGAATTATAGATAAACTCACTAAACTAGGTATAAATCCCTATGTCACAAGATGGGTTGCCAACTGGCTCATTGACAGAACCCACACTGTGAAAGTAGCAGACTCCAAATCCGACTTCAGACCAGTGACAAGTGGAGTACCACAGGGTTCAGTCCTGGGTCCTCTCCTGTTTGGTATCTACTTCTCTGAAGTACAGGCTAACACAGAAGGTCTTTGGCTAATGAAGTTCGCAGATGACTGCAAACTAGGAGCCATAATCGAAACTCCTAACGATGTGGACATCCTACAAAAGGGCCTCACTGAGACAGATGCCTGGTGTCAAAGCCATGGCCTCAAGCTCAATGCCAAAATGTGCATTGTCATCCCCTTTGGTAAAAACTCTGTACCCATGAACTACAAAATAGGTGGTAGTATAATTAACACCGAAAGTGTGATAAGAGACCTTGGGACAAAAGTGGACAGTAGTCTCTCCTTTGATAATCACATCACCACAGTAGTCAGGAAATCCTTCTATATGGCATACCTCATCACAAAAGGTTTCTCATCCAGGAAAAAAAGAGGTCATTGTTCCCCTCTACTCATCGCTCATTAGACCCATTATAGAGTACAACGCCCCTTTTGGTATGTACCTCACAAGACATCTACAACAACTGGAAAGGCCACAGAAATACCTCACAAAGAGGATTACCAGCCTCAAACAGATGCCCTCATGAGACCGTCTCAAAAAACTCCAGCTTTACTCTGTCGCATATCGCCTACTCAGAGGTGATCTCTGCCTAACATACAAAGCTATGTCAAACCCAGAGCTGTTGGACATGCTCCACTTAAAGAAATCCCAATCTCTCTGGGCTACACGCTCTAGGGACTTAAACCTCGTCACCACAATAAACAGAACATGCCGGAGGGATAGATTCCTGTTCCAGAGATGTCCCATACTCTGGAATAAACTACCTATCTATATCAAACAAAGCTCCTCATTAGCACTCTTCAAGAAAAATCTTGATGATTGGATGGGAAATAGGAAATTCACCCCAGGGATCACCTCTGTGGCTCTGCTCGACAGTGGCACAGGAAAATAATTTTCTTGGTGTGCAAAAGCCAGGGTACCTTTTTGGCTGGGCTTGTATAGGCCCCAGGGCCAATAGCCTAGTACCTACCTATGAACCTATGAGCACAGCTATAGGCTCCTGCTGGTGTTCACTCACTGTTTTAGTTGCTGTTGAACACTGAGATTTGGCTTCCAATAGGGCTTCCTCTTCCCTGACCTTTAACCAACTGAGAATAAGTAAGAGTCTCTTCCCTATTTCTCATCCTCATTTTCCACATAATGGGGTCCATAGCTTGAGCTCTCTGTAAAATTTGTCATATCCGTACTAGGTCAGCAACTTTTGGATCCACCCCCTTCTTTAGGATGATCTGGTGGAGCATTTTATCTAATCGCGTAATGTAATCAGATAGTTTCTCACCAACTTCTTGGTATGTATGTCCAAACTGATACAGTAGGTCAGCAGCCCTCTTGGTCCTTCCAAACACATCCTGCAGTACTCCTAAATAGTCCTTGGCCATGCAATCTTGCTTACCCATCCTTAAGTTCCGTATGGTATCTGCAGCTAATCCCTTCAGACTTTCAGCTATCCGCTACTTCTTCTGAGATTCTGGGATATTCCACTCCTCTAAGGCTTGTGAAGCCTGATCCATCCAGGATTCAAAATCTTCCTCTCCCTGAGGTGTGGGTTGTTTGCCAGAAAAGAAATGCAATTTGCGGTAGCCAAACCCAGTGAATGGCTGTGTAGGCTTTAAGCATTTTTCTACAATACTTCCCAAAGCATTCAAAACTTCAGGCCCTATAGTATTTATGGGCAGTGACCTACTTGAATAGCTTCCACAGGTATTTTCTCTGTTGCTGAGGTAGTGCACGTCTCAGGGATTACCACACGGACTGCACTCTCACCTGAAATTTGTACACTCGAAGGTATGTGCTCATACACTAAAGGACTTTTCCATTCTAATAAGGCCAATGTGCTCTGCTCGGTAGGGTCCACAGTGCTGTCCAACAAAAATCCATGCCCCTCAACTGGCAAGCATCCTATGACTTGATGTATTTGCATATCAGTCCATGTGACCCCTGGCAACACCAGAACTAAGCAATGCTCTGACTGAGGATTGTGCTGTTTGCACCACTTAGCAGCTACTTCTGGGTTCATGTTTCTGCTGGATTTGCTTTCCACACATACAGGGGAATAGGGTGGAGTCCAAGGCAGTACAGGCAATCCCAGATGAGCCCCCAAATATAGCGCACCCGCAGGTGTAGCTGATGAGATATGGGTTCCTTCCTACCTAACTCTGGTGACACCCCTATTATGCCCAACACACCAAGGTGGCAAGAGGGACAGATTTTATTCTAGGTGACACATCTAGTTTAAAAAGGCACTAGCACAACCATAAACAAAGTATTTCAACAGTGCACCAGTTAGCAATAAGGCAAGGTGAGATATGCATGCAATGAAAACAAGAAGTTATGTACTCGCCATAACGTTCGATGTATGTAGTCCATCTCGCCTCACATTCTTACCAGTGGGTTCGGAGCCGAATATCGGCTCCAACTCGGCCAAACTTTTCTAGCTCCGAAGTCTTCTATTTGCTGGGCTAAGCAGGTATCCCATGCTGCACTGCTCCATATACCCAGATCTAGTTTTGCTGCGAACACTCATTCATACGCCATGCATCACAACATCCAGGGAAAGAAGAATAAGCTAAGGTGAAGGGAACTATGTAAATAAAAACCTAACCTCCAGATCCTCCAGGAAGGGGGAAGGTGGGAGGGTAAGTAAGAATGTGAGGCGAGATGGACTACATACATCGAACGTTATGGTGAGTACATAACGTCTTGATGTTATGTAGTCCAATCTTGCCTACATTCTTACCCGTGGGACAGCATCCCTAGCACCTACATCCTGGGTGGCTCATAGGAAAATACTCCTGAGTACTGTGGAACCAAAGGATGACCTGCCCCTAGATACCACCTCCAATCTGTAATGAGTAACAAATGTGTGAGGAGAAGCCCAAGTAGCTGCTGCGCAAATATCATCCATCGACAATCTGGCTTGATGGGCTGTGCTGTAGATGTAGAAACAGCCCGAGTAGAGTGAGCCTTGACCGGAAATGGCAGGTCTCTTCCTCCTGCATAGTAAGCGAAAGAGATGCAACTGGATAGGGTGATTTTGGAGACAGGTGACCCAATTTTGTTTTCGGAAAAGGAGACAAATAATTGATCAGACTTTCAGATATCTTTTGTTCGGTGCAGATAGAAATGTAACTGTCTGTGTGCATCCAATTGATGAAATTTAAATTCTGCCTTGTTTGAAAAATGGGGAAAAAATACAGGCAACTCAATAGATTGATTAAGATTAGATACTGACGCCACTTTAGGAAGAAAGGAAGGGTTCGGTCTAAGAGAAACCCTGTCCTTATGGAAGATCAAGTATGGAGGTTTGATAGAAAGGACTTGGATTTCTGAAACTCACCTGGCTGAAGTGATTGCTATTAAAAAGGCCATTTTCCAAGTCAAGAACTTCAAATCACAGGTAGCTGCAGGCTCGAAAGGTGGTGAAGTGAGGGCTTGTAGTACAAAATTTAGATCCCAGGGAATGATAGGTTCAGAGACTGGAGGACGGAGTAATACAGTGCCCTTCAGGAAAGCCTTACAGAGTCTGTGAGCCATCAGACTAGGCTCATTCGCAACATGAAAGTTGGAAATCACTGCCAATTGTACTTTTATGGTAGCTGACGCTGAATCCTGATGGAAAAGCATAGACAAAAATTCCATGACTGAAGCAATCGGGGCTGTGTAAGGATCAATTCCTTGGGTATGCGGCCAAATAGAAAACCTCCTCAACTTGCTAGAATAAATCTTCCTAGTAGAGTGTGAACCACCTCTTGTGAAAAGTGATGAAGTCTAACTAACGATGGAAGTGGAGTAGCCAGGCTGTCAACCGGAGGGTCATCAGAGAGGGGTGGAAGTGTCCTGACATGTGTGTCAGTAAATCTGGTTGTGGGTCCAGAATCCAAGGAGTGTCCACAAGGTAGGGTTGGAGAAAGGGAAACCAGACTTAACGAGGCCAGTGTGGGGCAATCAGAATCATTCTGCTTCCAAGGACTGCGCTTTCTGAATCACTTTTGATAGCAAGGGAAACGGAGGGAAAGCATAAAGCAGACCAAGGGGCCAATCATGAACTAGAGCATCCCTGGATGACTCCTTCTGTGGGGGGATCAGCGTGAAGTAGCTGCTGCATTTTGCATCAAGGGGGCTGGCAAAAAGGTCGCAGCAAGGCTGACCCCATCTGCTGAAGATTCGTTCTGCCACTAGACAATTCAGGGACCACTAGTAAGGCATCAGAATAGCTCTGCTTAGCCTATCTGCTATCACGTTAGACTTCCCTGGAATGTGCATTGCCACCAGAAACTGTTGGAAAGATACTGCCTACTGCCACACTCGCATGGCCTCTCTGCACAGGGGGTAAGATCTGGTTCCCCCCTGCTTGTTCAGATACCACATCACTGACATGTTGTCCGAGTGTATTGCAATCGTCCCTAGAGGTAGAAAGCTCTGAAGTGCCTGCAACACAAGAAGCACTGCTCTCATCTCTAGGATGTTGATATGCAGATGTATCTCATGATCTTGCCACGTGCCTTGGACTGTCCTGCCCTGATAATGCCCCCCCACCACATCTGGGAGGCATCCTTGGTCACTGTGGCAACCGGGATGGGTGGAACGAAGGGTTTTCCCCTGTCCAGATTGTTGGTGCAAAGCCACCAACTGAGATCCTGTTTGCATCGGTCCATGAGTAAAATAGGGTGAGAAAGTGGAAGTTTTTGGAGAGACCATTGAGCAAAGAGGAGCCATTGAAGACATCTCATGTGCAATCTTGCTAGCGGGACCAACATAATTGTTGCTGCCATGGTCCTCAGGAGTTGAAGAACCCATCTTGCATTTGCTTTCCTCAGGGGCATCAGGGCGTGCACCTGTTGCTGTAAGACTCTTATCCTTTCCTGCGGTAAAAACACTCGCATTCGAACGGTGTCTAATTCTGCGCCTATAAAAGTGACACGTTGTGTGGGCAACAAGGCAGATTTGTCCCAATTTAGTGTTATGCCCAACTGTTGACAGAGAGTGATGGTAGCGTCCTTGGTTTGGATTAGTAGATGCCTGGTGGGGGCGGTAAGGAGCCAGTCATCCAGATACGGAAACACTTGGAATCCTTGACGTCTCAAGTCAGCAGTCACCACCGCCATACACTTGGTGAACACCCTGGGGGCTGTGGTGAGACCAAAGGGCAGGGCTCAAAACTGGAAATGACTGGCTCCCAGCCAGAAGCTTAGTGACTCCTGGATGCCATGTCCATTTTGACATGGTAGTAAGCATCCTTGAGGTCGATGGAGCACATCCATACCTCCTCTCCCAACAATGGAAGAATCAATTGTAGTGTGACCATACGGAACTTGGACTTGTGTACATAGTTGTTCAATTGGCTGAGATCTAATATTGGTCTCAGGTCCCCTGTTCTTTTTGGCACCAAAAAGAATCTTGAGTATGCCCCTAATCCGACTTGGTCTGAGGGGACACGCTGGATGGCTCCCTTTCATAGCAGCTTTGAATCCTCTGAGGCTGCTTGATCCCTTTGACTGGGTGGAACGTCTAGGATTTTTCTGATGGAAGGGGGGGGTCTGACGTAAAGGGAATGACATAACCTCCAGATATTATTTGTAATACCCATCGGTCCTGGGTGATGCTTTTCCAGGCATCCGGGTATAACGATATTCGACCCCAGACTGGCTCCGGAGAAGCACAGCCAGGCATTCCTTCACAGATGAGAGTAGGGAGAGCCGCAAAAGGAATCGCGGTCACCCGAATTGTGGGGGCCCCCTCTGCCTCTAGGGTGGCATCTCCCTGAATAACCTCCCCCTCCTCTGCCTCTGGAGGGGGACTCACCTTGTGCGGTAGGAGAAAACCTTTATGATTTTTTGAACCACATCTTCCCACCCTGCTGGGCCTTGGGGTAAGGTCTAGAGGAAAGGGAAAAATGGACCCCTACAGCAGACAGGGTCTTTCCCACTTGTTCGCACCTGGTGAGGGTGTCTTTCACTTTGGTTCCGAACAAACAAGAACCATCAAAGGGGGCGTCAGTGAAAGAAGACTTGAAGGCCTTCGTGAAATGACAAAGGTGCATCCAGACTTGCCTTCTAAGGGCGACTCCTGAACTTGCTGCCCTATTCGCTCCATCGGCTGCATAAGAAATGAGCCTCATGGAGGAGTTGATGAGGGAATTGAGGGTAGACACCTGGGCGTTAACTGTCTGGGCCACCGTCTCAGGAACGTTAACCGCAAGAGTATCTTCCAACTCCTTGAGGAGATCTCTCTGGAGCCGAGTAAAATGAGACTGTTAGTTCAGCGACCATAATGTAAAGGTTGCTGACGAGAGGGTATGCTTCCCGTACTGGTTCATGGTCCTAGACTCATTGTTAGGAGGATGGACAGAGAAAGAAGTCTCTGCTACTTCCTTCTGAGTGGCCGCCGCCACCACCATGGCATCCACAGGGACTCCTTTGGACAAAAACTCCTTACCCGGGGAAGCAGAAAGAAACTTATTGGAATGCCTGGGTACGGGTTCCACAGAATCAGGGTTTTCCCACACCCTCTGACAAATTAAATCCAGGAGCTCGAAGGGTGGGGACACCCAGGAGGCAGAAGGCTGAGCACCAAAGGCCTTAAGGAAGACCGACTCCTCCTCAGAGAGGGCTTTAGAAGGCCAGTCACCTCTTTGTTTCAATATCTCCAGGATGTCGGAGAAGGAAACATCATCACAGGATGACTTGGGGGACCCCTCCAATTCCTTGAGGTTAGTATCCGAGGTGAGAGACTCATCCTGGGAGTCTATGTGCTTCCTCTTGCACATTTTCTTTCTGGGGGGCTCCTCAGGCACTAACTCTGAAGGGCCCTCAGAAAGTTGGGGACCACTCATGGGGGTATCCCTAGGCCTTGGTGCTCCGCTGTCTATGGAGAGACGGCGATCAGAGGCGCTCACTGGAGAGGTGAGGGACAGAATGATCGACCCACCTGATGTAGCTGACGATCTGGCCAGCACAGTCTGCATGGCCTCAAAGGCAGACCCCCCCAGAGTCTGAGGACCGGCCAGCCTCCGAGACCATGACAGGAGTCGGGGTTCCTTGAGCCGAGGCACTGAGCGGGAGACTCGGAACCGAAATATGTCCGGAGATGTCCACCTCGGGCTCGACCGAAGAATTCCGAGTCCCAAACCCCGTGGACGGAGCCGACGGGGTCGGGGCCGACTTCGGTACCAATAGGCCTGGGGGGGCCATCGGAACCGACCTAGGAACATCATATGGAGTGGAACACTCTGGCTCCGAAGACAGAGATGCACTCGGAGGAGGAATGATCAAAGAAGGTCTCGTGACGGACTCCGGAGCCGACTGGGACGGAGCTGAAAACAATTTTGCCAAAACCGGTGACTGGAGGAGACTCTGCACCACCCTATCAACCTCCACATCTGAAAGAGTCCTGGAGGATTTGGAGGACAGGGAGGGAGATCGAGATCTCCTCTCAGGTGAAACTGGTTTAAGACTGGGCGATCGGCTCCGAAGAGGTTCCAATATAATTGGAGCCGACGCCAGTTCCATCAACACCGACACTTCCTGCGGCCCCGAGGACAGTGGAGCCGAGGAGGTTGAAGCATTTTCTGTGACTTTCTCCGGTGGCTCTGTGGAGACTGAAAGAGCCGGAGATCTCTTTTTTGACTTAGAGGACTTAGATTTAGAACTGGGAGAAGAATCCATGGCCTCGAACGAGGGTTTCAAAAGCCCCTTTAAAATCAGCTTATTCTTTCTTTCTTGGAGCACTCTGGGACTAAAAGCATGGCAGAAGCTGCAGGACTCCTGCAGACTGATGGCTCCCAGGCAATAAACACAGACATAATGTCCATCGGTGATGGACATCTTGTAACCACACTTAGAGCACTTTTTAAAACCCGAAGGTTTGTGCTCCTTGGAATCCTTAGACATCATTCAACAAGTAATTACAAGAAACCAACACAGCACAAGTCACTGTCTGACAAGAAAGGACACAGACCCGCAAGCACCACACAACAAGGGAACAAGTTTTGTATACAGCACAGCACACACACACAACCCTAGAAGGAACATGCACTGAGACAACACAGGCCAAAAAAACTCTAACTAAAACAGTTTTATTGACCACGAATACCGAGGGGAACTCGACACTAAAACCTCTAACTTAAACGGATTTAGCGTGAACAACACAGGACAAGAGGACTAGGTCCTCTAACTGAAGTGGGCCTGGCCTGAAAGAATAGTTAGCAGGAT
The DNA here is from genome assembly GCF_019279795.1 of Protopterus annectens. NCBI lineage: Eukaryota > Metazoa > Chordata > Ceratodontiformes > Protopteridae > Protopterus > Protopterus annectens. The sequence goes on from NC_056736.1 coordinate 533,492,895, forward strand.
ACCACAAACCACAAACACACTATCGAAAACCAAAAACACACCAAAGGGCAATAGCTATGAAAATAGCTTTTTGTTTATAAGTAGTTTTCTCAGAATAACAAGAAAAAAGGGTACTTAGCCACAGCCAAGAGTGAGACCATGTCTGAGCTACACGAGCAGCAAATGAGATCTGGGGATATGGAGCAGTGCAGCATGGGATACCTGCTTAGCCCAGCCAATAGAAGACTTCGAGCTAGAAAAGTTTGGCCGAGTCGGAGCCGATATTCGGCTCCGAACCCACGGGTAAGAACGTAGGCGAGACTGGACAACATAACATACATTTACCCTCTTCCCCAGAACTCAACAAAAGAAGGTCTTGACATTCAAACATGCACAAAGAAGGCAATATCAATGAGCAGTAAAGCTCTATAATGCAGCATGCAACACGGGGAAAAATGCAATGTCATTAAGCAATAAAAGAGTCCTAATACAACAAAACAGATATGAGAAAATGCAATGTCATTGAGCAGCAAAATTTTTGAAGGCAGCAATACTAACACGAGCAAAATGCAATGTCATTGAACAATGTGGATTTATAATGCAACAATACAAATATGAGAAAATACAATGTCATTGAGCAGTAAAGATTCTTTAAGGCAGCAGTACTAACATGGCAAATTGCATTATCATTCAACAATGAAGATTTATAATGCAACAATACAAATATGAGAGAATGCAATGTCATTTAGCAGTACTAACACCCTCAACCCCCTTGATCAATTCGAAACAGCCCAACTATGAAACACTCTATTATACCCTGTTCACTGGCCAGTGACTACTTACAGTATTGCTGCCGGCATGATGGGGCCCAACTTGGAGCTCATATGGACCCCAGTTATTTGTAATCCACAAAGCATTTAGGGAAGGGGAAACCACAATCTTATAAAAATATAAAATGATGGCCAGAACCTCTCACCACTTCGTCGAGAATATCCTAGTTACCAGGCACTGCGGTTCCTCTGATGAGAAAAGTAGAAAATCACTTAACAGAACTCTGGTAATCATCTATGCTTCTCGGTACTAGGCCCAAGGGAACTCCTTTTCTTGCTGAATCATAGCAGGCATGGAACTACTGGTTTCAGACTTGTCTCCTGATTCCAGAAAATATCATCATCCAGGATTTCAGCAAGAGAGAGAGAGACACAATATGCTACTTCACACTTCCCTGTCCCAAAGCACTAGAAAAGAAAATCCAGTCATGCTGCAATGCCCTTTTTTTCCCTTCAGCTACGTGTTTCCATCTTCCCTCCTTCAGCTAGTGTTCCAGTCTCCTCTTTCACTTTCGAAATTGTCTTTTATATTCCTGAAAAGGAGCTCCACCTTGTGGTGTAATGGAAAACTATAGTCTATTACATCTACAATGAAATACAGTGGGAGCTACACTGGTTTAAAAAATATGTAGAAAAAGTGGAAGATACAGACAAATGTAGGTTTTGCGGTATAGACCTAGAAAAGTTTTACATTTTGTTGCTGCTTGTATGTACTTATGGCTGAGGGTCTGTACACTAAAAGGCACTATAAAGTGGCAAACTTGTTACATTGTGGATTGAGTAAACACTAGGCCATACAGGTAGCTAAGAAGCATTGGAGACATGAACCACAAATGACTACTGAAAATGGAAAAGTTCTAATCACATGGAGTCATTCAGCATCACAGGTCAAGAAAGCAGAACAAGAAAAATGGACATTTAGTAAAAAAAAATAGCATTAATTATTGAAATAACTACACCGAACAACTGCAGTGTCCTAATTACTGAGCGATAAAGTTATAAAATACCAGAACAACCAAGCAGAAGCTACAGCAATAAGGAATAAAGACACCCATATAGTTTCAATTATATCAGGAGCAACAGGATTAATAAAAAGCAAGTTTCAATTATTTTAATATGCCATCAAAGCAGGCAGCTCCATATGGACTATCGAAGGAAGCAATTCTGAGTGCACTGTGGATGCTGAGAACACAAATCTTCACAAACATTAAAATAAGAAGAAATACTATTCTCATGAACTTTAACTTTACACTGACTTCTGAGTGGGGTACAGTCATTTCATGGTATTAGGAACCTTAATCATTTGGAGGAATTTTAAAAATGGTCAACAAAAACAAGGTTTCTTCTAGTTCTTTCCCTATTACTTCTTCTGGTGTTCAAATGCTCCCTTAATCACATGCCATACCCTCTCAACCAACACACACACACACAAACAAAATCCTGATGGTGCTCCTACATACATATGCACAAAATGCATACAGACATACACACACACACACACACACACACACACACACACACACACACACACACACACACACACACACACACACACACAGCCTAGCAGTACTGACCGGCTGTAGTACTAACTGCCCTGCTCATCAGCAGCAATGGGTGAATACAGAAAGATACAGAATTCAGTTCAATTGCTCTGCTCTGAAACAGCACAGTACAGCTCATCTTTGAACAACTCTAGCATGCTATTCTTATCCTGGAATAAGGTTCCTGGGAAGAACACACAGCTAATTTGCATTAATCATGCCCATGCACTGCCATATTTGCATGCTCTTTTCTGGTAGACCACTGTAGTGTTGTCAGCCCTGTGGCTGCATACTGCTGTAGCACTACAGCAGTCTCTGAATCAGATGTAGTGCACTACAAGAAACAGGTTTGTGCAATAAACTACGCACCTCTGAATACCACAGTCAGTAAAGCAGTAGCCATGTTTGACTCAATTTCATTGTTAAAAATACTCTTTATTATGTTTCTCCATTAAATTTTCTCTCCTGACACTGATTGTTGTAAGATAAGAGAAAACAAAACACATTACCAACACAGTGTATGTCGGTTGGAAATTGCAATGATCAGAGAAATTACTTTGATCTACAAATATATTTGTTTGGAAGTTTTGACCAGCAAAATATGCATAGAAGTATCAATAATTATTTTTCTAGTGTGTACTACCATTCTTCAAATACAATAAAATAAAAGACTATGATTAGGTCTCTGAGCATAATCAATTTGTAGTGCATGGAGTACCATGATTACGCTCTAAAATTGAGGAAAAACAAACTTGTTAATCACTTAGCTATCATGAAACCCAATCTTAGCAGCACTTAAGGGTGCTTAACAAAAGCTTGTTATGGACACCCAAAATCTGTTAAGATCTGGTCTTGCAATGGGGACTAACAGCAGACAGTGCCAAATAGCAAAGTATAGTAGCAGAAGGTAAGCTGTTAGAACTTCACTCTGACACACTTATAAAGAGAAAGTATAGCAGGACGAGGTATGTAACAGCTTTTAAAAGTTGTTTTAACTTCTGGCAGAGAAGCACTTCACTTCTTCTTGCTGTATTTCTCAACTGTTCCTGATTTTGAATAAAATCCCAGATTTAGCCTCATATTGTTGCCCTGTCCTTTGTATATTTTTGATTTTCTAGTAAATTACTGAGATTTAGAGTAAGTCAATAATGACAGTCATTAAAGTTTCATAGGTAGGTACTAGGCTACTGGCCCTAGGGACTATATAAGCCTAGCCAAAAAGGTACCCTGGCTTTCGCCACCCAAGAAAATAATGTTCCTGTGCCCCTATCGAGCAGAGCCACAGACGTGATCCCTGGGGTGAATTTCTTATTTCCCATCCAATCATCAAGCTTTTTCTTGAAGAGTGCTAATGAGGAGCTTTGTTTGATATAGATAAGTAGTTTGTTCCAGAGTATGGGAAGTCTCTTGGACAGGAATCTATCCCTTCAGCATGTTCTGTTTATTGTGGTGGCAAGGTTTAGGTCCCTAGAGCGTGTAGGTCAGAGGTATTGGGATTTCTTTAAGTGCAGCATGTCCAACAGCTTTGGGTTTGACATAGCCTTGTATGTTAGGCAGAGATCGTCTCTGAGTAGGCGATATGTGACGGAGTAAGGCTGGAATTTTTTGAGAAGGTCTGAGTAGGGCATTTTTTTCAGGCTGGTTATCCTCTTTGTGAGGTATTTCTGTGGCCTTTCCAGTTGTTGTAGATGTATGGTGAGGTACATACCAAAAGGGGGCATTGTACTCTATAATGGGTCTAATGAGTGACGAGTAGAGGGGAACAATTACCTCTTTTTTACTGGATGAGAAACCTTTTGTGATGAGGTGTGCCACGTAGAAGGATTTCCTGACTACTGCGGCAATATGATTCTCAAAAGAGAGACTACTGTCCACCTGTGTCCCAAGGTCTCTTATCACACATTCGGTGTTAAGTAGATTACTGCCTATGTGGTAGCTCATGGGTACAGAGTTTTTACCAAAAGGGATGACAATGCACTTTTTGGAACTGAGCTTGAGGCAATGGCTTTGACACCAGGCATCTCTCTCAGTGAGGCCCTTTTGTAGGATGTCCACATCGTTAGGAGTTTCGATTATGGCTCCTAGTTTGCAGTTATCTGTGAACTTCATTAGCCAAAGACCTTCTGTATTAGCCTGTACTTAAGAGAAATAGATACCAAACAGGAGAGGACCCAGGACTGAACCCTGTGGTACTCCACTTGTCACTGGTCTGAAGTCAGATTTGGGGTCTGCTACTTTCACAGTATGCATTCTGTCAGTGAGCCAGTTGGCAACCCATCTTGTGACATAGGGATTTATACTTAGTTTAGTGAGTTTCTATAATTCCAGAGTTGGGGATGATGTTGAAAGCCTTGGCGAGATCTATATAGGCTGTGTGAACTACCTTAGCCTCATGTACGGCTTTGATGACTGCTTCAAAGAAGTCTATCAGGTTTAGGAGACTGATCTGCCTTTTGCAAACTGAAATGGGTGGGGTCCAGAGTTTGGAGATTACTAATGTCTTTGTTTATAAGTTCCATGATGGCCTTGCAGACCAGGCTCGTCAGGCTAATGGGGTGGTAGTTCCCAGGGTCCATAGTGGATCCCTCTTTGTGGAGTGGAATAACCACCGCTGTGCGCCATTCAGTGGGCAAAGCCTGAGGTGAGGCTATGATTGCACATGGTACTTAGGTGGGGTGCCAGTTCATTCTATAGTTCGTGTAGAACGCAGCCTGGGATGTTGTCAGGTCCCATGGATGCTGTGTTCTTGACTTTGGAGAGTGTGGTTTTTACCTGTGCAGCCGTGATTACAGGAACTTTGCATTCTTCCGGTATAGAGATGGGCCCTTTAGGGGGTGAGAGGGGGCTAAAGTTACCACTAAACCTATCTATCAGGATGCTGGCAATATCAGTTGGTTCTGTATATTTAGTGCCATTGTGCTGTAACTTAGAGCAGATCTGAGAGTTGCCATTGAGATTCTTGACATAGCTATAGAATGCTTTGTGGTTGTCTTTAGAAACAGTGGCAATTTTGTTTTCGTAACTAGCTTTGGAGGATCTTACGAGGGATCTCAGCTTCTTACTGAGGCTGACCAGGGAGTTCCTCCAATCATGGGATTTTACTCTTTTTTGCAGCAGATTCTTTCTTCTGTTGTAGAGTTTGTTTATGGCAGGGGACCACCATATCAGCTTCCTTTTATTGGAGGATAGCATCTTGGTTCTGTTAGGGATAGCACAATGTAAGTGCTTATAAAGTGCATTTGTGTAGGATTCAGAAGTTGTACCTCTATTGTCCATCTGTGTGGCTGTCATGAACTTTGCCACTTCTGTCTTAAGAAGCGTGAAGTTGGCTTTGGAGAAGTATTTTAAGGTGATTTCCCAAATGGGGGGTGGGGGCGTGATGTGGATGTCTAGGGTGATTAGCGTGTGGCCGGATCTGACCAATGAGGAACTGACCACTGGTGTGGAACACCGGTCGCCCATGTTGGTAATGACCAAGTCTAGGATATTGCTGCTCCTGGTGGGGGTGTGGATAAGTTGATCCAAGGCATTGGAATTTATGAATTCCAGAAAACGTTGAGCAAAAGAGTTGGTACATGAGTAGTTTTCCCAGGTAATGGTGGGATAGTTGAAATTGCCCATTATTAGGGTGTTAGGTTGTACCCTAATATTTTCCAGTGTATCAAGAAATAAGGAGTGTGAATCCTGGGGCATGGTGGTGGATCTGTAGCAAGCTACAATTTGGATTGCGGTCTTGCCCAGAGTTAGTTGCACTTGGATAATCTCGGATGCATTATGCTGAGCAACTAGCCTGGAGGTGTGGATATCCTTAATGAATATGAACACGACTCCGCCTTTAGTGTTTCGGTCCAGATTAGGTGGCCAAAAGGTGTGGTATGAATTATAGCCTGGTAATGCAGGGGTGCTCTCTGGAGCCTTGAACCAGGTCTCTGTCTCTGCACAGATGTCGATGTTCTCCATTTTAAGGAATGTCTCGAGTGAGTGCATTTTGAAGTTTAGACTTCTAGCATTGAGTAGCATTACCCTCAGATTTTGCTTGCTTGTACCCATTACGGTGGTGAATTTGTCATTTGAACCTTGCCTAAAAAGGCACTACAGGGGTGGCAAGAGCCTTAGCCAGTATCCGGAATCCCAAGGGCAACAGGTGCAGGCCATCTCTGGCAAAGCATCGTGGTCTGTCGATCATGTCATCCCAGGCAGACAGATACTGGATCCCGTTAGAATGACACCAGAAGCTTAGCCAATTGTTTAAGTCAATCATTTTGTCCTTGTACTGTGGTATCATTCTGGGCGATGGCAGGATGCTACTCAGGGTTAGGGTTATACCTGCCTGTGCTACATGATTGGAGAGCTCCTCCATGTCTCTCTTCATTTAGTCCAGGGAGGTATGTCTCAAGTCATTCACACCAACAGGGACAATGACAGAGTCATATTTGTACTTGTGGAGTGACCTGAGTGCGTGCGTTATCTGGCAGATCCTGGCACCCGAAAGGCAGCTGACAGTAACTTTTTCCTTGTTTAGCCTGGTGAGTGGAACATCAGTGTGCCTGACTATAGAGTCACCTGTGACTAGAGTGTTGGGTATGCTGTTATGCCTTATGGGCTGTGGTTGGGTGGCACACTGAGTTTGTGAGCTATGTGTCATTTGGGTTGTGCTGGGGAGTGGAGGTTGCTTGCGTTTCTACTTTGGAGGTCTCTGTTGCTTGGGCAGATTTTTATTGACAGCCTCCATGAATGTAGGTGTGTGTTTTGTGCTTCTATGTGTGTGTTTTGGTACTGTAGGTTTTGAGGGACTATGTGATGAATGGTGTGGTGCAAGTGTTTACCCTCTTCTCTTGACTGTCTAGTCCAGTCTTGGGTGAAGAGAGTTTTGCTTCCAGTTTGGCTTTACAAGTGCATCTCTCACAGGTTGTAGTGTTGGGTGGTAGGAGGAGTGTACATGAGGCAATTGCTGCATTGCACCAAGATGCCCAGATTCATCAGGTAGACAGGAGAAAACACCGGGAGCTGACCCATAGACGTACATGGATAGGTGCTTATTCATTAAATACTAAAAACTGTTTCCCCTAGACAAGTGAGGAAAGTTAAGTGATGTAGTAATTTGTAGCTTATTTAGTGCTTACAATGAGTTCTGAACAACTGCTGAGCTCAAAGAAACAAATTTGAGTGCTAAAACTAAAAAAACTAGCTAGTTCTAATGGAAAGTTTGAAATTTATGGCGACAGGAATATTTTAACCTTAGCTAAGCGGCGATGCATACAGTGTATTTTTTTTTTAATATAACAGTAGCAAATGAGCAAACTGATTTAAACAAATTAACCAATAAAAAGCTAAAACCCAAGCCCCGTTCCAGCAGTCTTCGATCAGAGTAGTTCTAACTGCACACTCCTGCCACTAGGGTGCAGGGGAATCTTCTCCAGAAAAAGATGACCTGGATTAGTGCTCAAGTTATACAAACAAAGCTAGATTCAGCAGGTCTGAATCTTGTCTTGTGCTACAGGAAACAAGGCATACCAATTTCAGAAAGAAACAGTTCAAATAAGCAGGCACAATAAGCCTTTAACCAGAAACTCCCAGCTCAGAAGGGCAGAAACTCCCAGCTCAGAAGGGCAGAATCTACCCTCTCCTCCCACAAGAGTGCAGACCACCCCTTCTTAATGTAAAATAACTGGCCCTAAGCCCAAGTGCTTAAACCAGAACTAATACACTTTTAGAATAACAGACACTAAGCCTTCAGTCAGCAACTCCCAACTTAGAAGGATGTAAGCTACCTGTTCTGCCACAACAGTGAAGACCACAAACCTTCTTAATGTAAAACAACTGGTCTGAAGCCTAAGTGTTTAAACCAAAGGCTTAGAATAACAGTTACAATTTAATCAGGCTACTACCAAGCAGTAATAAATATTTGTTATTATTCATAAAATGCATGTTTTTTTAAACAATAAACATCTTTATTAAATTAGCATGTATGATATAGGTAATCATACATTTGTATAAATGAAAACAAACCATACTGACATAATTTTAGTTGCAAACATAAAACATCACAAACTATGCTGACATAAAAAGAAGTTATGCATTTACCATAACATTCCATGTGAGTTGTTTACCTCGTAAGGACATAACTTCTTTATGTGAAATTGTTAAATCTCGCTTTTTATTCTCACTGATTGGCAGCGTCCCTAGCACCCGCAATCCTGGGTGGCTCATGGGAGTACATTTTTCAGGACCGCAGAACCAAAAGAAGCCCTGTCCCTGGAGGCCTTATCCACTTTGTAATGAGTGATAAAAATATGAAGCTTAGACCAAGTGGCTGCAGCACAAATGTTACCAAGGGGCAATTTAGCTTGAAAAGCAGAAGACGTAGAAACGGCTCTGGTTGAATGAACCTTTACTTTGTGTGGCAAGGGTATGTTAGCAGCTGCATGAACAAATGCGATACAATCTGATAACCATTTTGAAAGGGTTGTTTTAGCCACTGGTCTACCTTTTCTGGCCTCCGAAAAGGATACAAAAAGTTGATCTGATTTCGTAATATCGTTAGTTCTAGCGAGATAAAATCTGAGCTGTCTGTGCACGTCAAGTTTGTGCAACATGTATTCTATTTTGTTGGAATGGTTGGGGAAGAAGACTGGCAACTCAATGACTTGATTGATATTAGACTCCGAACAGACTTTAGGCAAAAAGGAGGGATTTGTTCTGAGAGATACTCTATCAGCATGAAAAATCATATAAGGGGGTCTGATAGACAATGCTTGAAGTTCTGACACTCTGCGGGCAGAAGTAATGGCCACTAGAAAAATAGTTTTCCAAGTCAGAAATTTGAGATCACAAGATGATGCTGGTTCAAAGTGGGGGAGAATTATTTGAGATAGCATAAAATTCAAACTCCAAGGAGAATAAGGAGTCTTCACTGGGGGCCTCATGTGAAAAGTACCTTTGAGAAAAGCCTTAGATAACTTATGGGCCATAATATCAATTCCAAGGTGGAAATTGGATATAGCAGTTAACTGAACCCGAACTGTAGCAGCTGCTGCTCCCTCCTTAAAAATCATAGTCAAAAAATCTAAAATGGATGACAATGGAGCTTGAAAGGGGTCAATTTTTTGTTTGCTGGCCCAAATGGAGAACCTTTTCCACTTACTGCAATATAATTTTCTGGTGGAAGGCTTATGGGAAGACAATAGAATTTGTCTTGTGTCGTACAACAGGGAATGAAGCCTGGCTATGTGGGGAACTGGATCAGCCAAGCAGTTAGCTTCAGTGACTGCAATGAAGGATGAAGGTCCCCTGACAGGTGTGTCAGCAGATCTGGAACTGGGTCCAGGATCCATGGATCCTCAGCAGGTGATGGTGAAGAAAGCGAAACCAAATCTGTCGAGGCCAATGGGGGGGGGCTATAAGAATGACAATCCTTCCCAGCGACTTCGCTTTATGTAAAAATCTGGGTATCAATGGGAATGGAGGAAATGCATATAGAAGACCCGAAGGCCAATCATGTACGAGTGCGTCTCTCGGGGGATGCCCCGGAGGTGGTATCAGAGCAAAGTAGCTTCTGCATTTGGTATTGATATGACTGGCAAAATGGTTGCAGCAAGGCTGGCCCCATTTGCGGAAAATCCTGTCTGCAATGTCTTGGTTGAGAGACCACTCGTGAGGCAACAAGATTGCCCTGCTCAGCTTGTCCGCTATCATGTTGGATTTCCCTGGGATGTGTGTTGCTAACAGAAAATGCTGGGATGACACAGCCCATTGCCATATTCTGAGGGCTTCTCGACAAAGGGGGTAAGACTTGGTTCTGCCCTGTTTGTTCAAGTACCAGACCACTGACATGTTGTCAGTCTGAATTGCAATCGTCCCTAGAGGAAGAGAGTCCTGAAAATACTGCAACGCCAGAAGTACTGCTCTCATCTCTAGAACATTGATATGCAGATGTGACTCTTGATCTGTCCATGTGCCTTGGCAGTCTTTCCCTGAAAATGCCCCCCCACCCTATCAGGAAAGCGTCCGTGGTCACAGTGGCTACTGGGGGGGGGGGCACAAAGGGTTGTCCCATTGTGACATGAAGAGATGTCAACCATCACTGAAGGTCCCGCTTGCATGAGTTTGTGATAAGGATCATGTGGTTCATTGGTAAATCCTGGTAAGACCATTGGGTGAACAGAAGCCAGTGAAGAATCCGCATATGTAGCCTTGCGAGAGGAATGGCTAATATTGCTGCAACCATCAAACATAGTACTTTCAAGACCTCTGTGGCTGGAGCTCTGTTCTTTGAAAGCAATGAGGCGATGTGTGGCGAAGAAGTGAGACCCTTTCGGCTGGAAGACGTAAAGTGGTGGTTGAGGTATCTAACCTCTGCTCCTATAAAGACGATATGCTGCGATGGCGACAAGGCAGACTTTTCGACGTTGACCGTAATGCCTATTTGGTTGCAGAGTGTCAGAGTGGATTCTGTTGCCTGAATCAGTTGATGCCTGGTGGTGGAGGTAAGGAGCCAATTGTTTAGGTATGGAAACACCTGGAATCCTAGACGCCTCAGGTGAGCTGTGACCACTGCCATGCATTTGGTGAACACTCTGGGGGCTGTCGTGAGACCAAAGGGCAGGGCTTGAAACGCATAGTGATTGGGTCCCAGCCAGAAAAGCAGGTGATCTCTGGAGTGTCTGTCCGTCTTTATGTGGTAGTACGCGTCCTTGAGATCGATGGAGCACATTCAAATGCCTTTCCCTAAAAAGGGAAGTATGGACTAAAGTGTGACCACTCGGAACTTGTCTTTCTTCACAAATTGGTTGGGTTTGCTGAAGTCCAAGATAGGTCTCCAGTCCCCTGTTTTCTTTGGAAACAAAAAGAATATTGAGTAAGTTCTGAATCCTGTTTGGTCTGCTGGGACTGGCCAGATGACTCCTTTTTTCTAGCAACTTGTGGACCTCTATAGTTGCTTGTTCCCTGAAACTGGGCGGAATGTCCAGGATTCTCTTGACAGGAGTAGGGGTGGAAGAGAACAGTATGAAATACCCTCTGGAGATGATGCTTTGTACCCAGGTGTCGGCTGCTATGTCTAGCCAGGCTTCTGGGTATAAAGACAGGTGACCCCCGACTTCCTCCAGAGCAGGAGAGCCGGGCCTTCTTTCAGGAGCGCTGGTAGGGTTGACCAGAGAACTGGCCTCTGTCACCCTGCTGTTGCGGACCCCCTCTGCCGTGCGGGCGGAATCTTACATTATAACCCCCTCCTCTGCCTCTAGAGGGGGTTTCAACACATGTGTCCTGAAAGGCTCCTCGGGTTTTTCGGAACCACATCTTTCTGCCCCCTAGGGCCTTTGGGATAAGGCAGAGTAGGGGTAGAAAAATGGACTCAGACAGAGTCTTTCCTTCCTGCTCACACCTGGTCAAAGTTTCCTTTACCTTGGGCCTAAACAAGGATGAGCCATCAAATGGGGTGTTGATAAAAGAAGACTTGAAGGGCTCCACGAAGGAACAGAGATGCATCCAGGCATGTCTACGCAAAGCAATGCCTGAACTTGCAGCCCTACTTGAACCATCAGCTGCGTAAGATATGAGACGCATGGACGAGTTCACAATCGAGTTCAGAGTAGCGAGCTGGTTGGTAACTTTGTCAGAAACCCCTGCAGCTACTGTACCCTGGAGAGTATCTCCCAGCTCTTTCAGGAGATCTCTTTTTTGTCTGGTGAAGTGGGTTAAATAGTTCAGTGATCGAAGAGAAAAAGTTGCTGAACTATACATGATTTTCCCATATCTATCCATGATCCTAGAATCTCTGTTAGGAGGATGGCTAGATGAGGAAGTCTCAGACATTTCCTTCTTGGAGTCTGCCACCACCACCATGGCATCAACAGGCACTCCCTTAGTCAAAAAAGGTTTATCCACAGGGGCAGAAATGAACTTATTTGGCCTCTGAGGGACAGGTTCCATGGACTCTGGCGACACCCATGCCTTACGAGAGATCAGATCCATGAGCTCGTCGTAAGGTGGAGACACCCAAGAGGTGGAAAGTTGAGACCCGAAAGCCTTCAGAAGCATTGACTTATCCTCAGTATGGCTTTTGGACTGCCAATCACCCCTCTGCCTAAGGATCTCTAGTATCTCTGCAAAGGAGATATCCTCAGAGGGGGATCGAGGGGACTCTTCTAACTCATCCAAGTCAGTGTCAGATGTCAAAGACTCCTGTGGAGAGTCCAAGTGTCTCCTCTTACACAACCTCTTCCTGCAGACCTCCTCAGCGGGAGCCTCCAGAGAGGTCTTGGAAGAGCAAGGGGCACCCTGTGGGGCTACCTGAGGCTCAGGGTCTCTAGGCTTGGGTTAGCCGATGGAAAGAGAAGCAGACACAGGCGCTTGAGGGGAGGAGGAAGCCGGACCTGATGCTGAAGATGTCCTTGCAGACATGACTCTCCTCATAGCTTCAAAAGCACCACGGCTTTGATGAGAAGGAGTAGACGGACCTGAAGGAATCGCCTGATCCTCCGGCATCGAGGCCATGGTCTCCGAGCCCGAGGTAGGAGCCGAGCTCATCCGAGCTGAAGCCTCGAGAGGAAGAGTTGGCACCGACAAGTCAGTACGACTACCCTCACCGGACCCGACAGGAGAGTGTCGCCTCCTAGAGTCCTCGGTCGGCACCGAGGACATCCGAGCAGATGGAACCAAAGATACTGGGACAGGTCTCGGCTCCACAGGATCAACATACATCAGGTCAACCTCCTTCAGCTCCGAAGGTCCGGTACAGCTCGGAGGAGGAGCAGTCAAGTCCGGGGTGATGGTCTTTGGTTCCGACAGAAGTGTCGGAGCCGACAACAATTTGGCAAGGTCTGGTGCCCGTAAGAGCTTCTGCACCAACCGGTCCATATCAAGATCAGGGAGGCTGACAGAAGACTTCGATGAATGCACAGACGGTGCCGTTTACAGGGAGATGAAGGAGTCTCAGAGACCGGCTCCAAGGCTGTGAGCTGGCTCCGACAGGAAGGGACACTCGGCTCCGAGGTCAGTGGAACTGATGGCCCTGATTTGTCCATTTTCTTAGCCTTCTTAGATCCCCTGGAATCTGCAGAAGATTTTGAAGACTTAGAAGACTTGCTGGCACCATCATGGTCACTCAAAGCTTCAGAGAAGGGATGTTTAAGCAAGCCGCGATCCACCAATTTTCTCTTCCTTTCTAACAGCACTCTAGAAGAGAAGGAATGACAAATACTAAAAGATTCTTGTAGGTGCTTCACACCCAAACAGTACACACAATGAACGTGCCATCAGTGACTGACATCTTTTGTCCACAGTCTGGACATTTTTTGAAGCCAGACTTAGATTTCTCTCTAACTTCAGACATCATTAAGCTAATGCTTAAACTCCAAGACAACTAAGCAAATATGAAACAGTTTTAACACACTGAACAATGCCTAAAAAGGCCACACTATAAGATAAGTATATATATATATATATATATATATATATATATATATATATATATATATATATATACATATATATATATATATAACTGACAAAACTATAATAAACTCTATAACAACTATCCACTAAAGGCCAAAAACTAACAGCAAAAAGGCCACCAACTCAAACAGGCCAGAACAATCGTTAATAAGGGAAGGGGCTAAAAGTCTAAATCACACTAAAGTAGTACTAAACTAACACTATAAGAAATATAGAAAAAAAATTTGTAAAAACTTGCTAATAGATGAAAACAGCCTTGAGCAACGCTGGAAACCAAGAGATCCATGCCGCAGCAAACTAGATCTGAGGTAATTCCAGCATTGCATCATGGGATAAGGGGGCTTGGTATCGAGGTATTGCTAAACCTTGAGCTTTGCTATCGGCCATGTCGGAGCCGTGCATCGGCTCTGAACCCATCAGTGAGAATAAACGGTGAGATTTAACAACTTCATATTTGTAGTTACACATCACTTATAATCAATCTATCCAGTCAGTGTCAGTCAAACATTACATAGTTCATTCAAATTCTACCTTCCTTTAAACCTTGTTCCTCCTCTGCGTGTATTATTTCCACAATTCCAATTTTTTCCTAAGTAATTTGAATCTACTCTTTTCTAAAGATCCCAATTTCAGTTGTTTTATCTCTGTTACTATATTCAAGACTTCAAGTAAAGTTGGTTTAGACCATGATTACGCTCTAAAATTGGGGAAAAATATGAACTTGTTAATCACTTAGCTAGCATGAAACCCAATCTTAGCAGCGCTTAAGGGTGCTTAACAAAAGCTTGCTATGGACACCCAAAATCTGTTTAGCTCTGGTCTTGCGATAGGGATTAACAGCGGACAGTGCCAAATAGCAAAGTACCTTAGCAGAAGGTAAGCTGTTAGAACTTCACACTTAAAAAGAGAAAGTATAGCAGGACAAGGCATGTGACAGCCTTTAAAAGTTGTTTTACCTTCTGGCAGAGAAGCGCTTTACTTCTACTTGCTATATTTCTTAACTGTTCCTGATTTTATAGAACATCCCAGATTTAGCCTCATATTGTTGCCCTGACCTTTGTATATTTTACATTTTCTAGTAAATTACAGAGATTTACAGTAAGTCAGTAATGACAGTCGAGTTTCATACTTGTTATTATTCATAAAATGCATGTTTTTTTAAACAATAAACATATGTATTAAATTATCATGTATGATATAGGCAATCATACATTTGTATAAATGAAAACAAACCATATTGACATAATTTTAGTTGCAAACATAATACATCACAAACTATGTTGACATAATTGTAGTTACACATCACTTATAATCAAACTATCCACTCATTGTCAGTTAAACATTACATAGCTCATTCAAATCCTGCCTTCCTTTAAACCTTGTCCCCCCCCCCCTGCATGTATTATTTCCACAGTTCCCATTTTTCCTACCCTTTTCTAAAGATCCCAATTCCAGTTGTTTTATCTCTGTTACTATATTCAAGACTTCTAGTAAAGTTGGTTTAGACTTTGATTTCCATTTTCTATTAATAGATTTTTGGCAACCATAATAATTAGACTCAGCAAGGCCTTACTATGTGTAGGCAATTCTGACTCTGTATCATAGCGCAAAACAAAAAAATTTCCAGTTTGCTCATCCACAATCTCTGACAGCGCAGTCTGCAGGGAATCTTTAAACTCTGCCAACTCATTACACTCCTGGAAAATATGTTCCCAGTTACCTCTTTCTTCTTCATCACACCTCCAACATTTGCTGCCTACCTGAGGAAAAATTCTTTGGAGTCTACTTGGGGTATAAAAATACTGATGTAAACACTTCCAAGCAAAGATACTAAATATTCTAGATGTTGCTGTACATTTGGGAGACATATATATAACCCCTCATTGTTTTTTTTTTATGAATTGCTTAACCAATCTCTCTTCCCAGTCCTTTCTAACCTTCTCTGATTAATTCTTACAGTTATCATGCAATATTTTGTATACTGTACTAATTATTCCTTTTTTAACAGCAGCTTCAGTTCTAGAGTCTACTAAAACTCTACCAGTGCTGGTCTTTCACTTAGGATCCCCCTATTTCTTTCTCTTTGCCTATACTCTGATATCAGTCCTTGATAGGGAAGGCAATCTCCATCTTGCAGTCCAAATAAATTCTTATTCTCTTCCCATTCTATTACATGTCCCCCTCTAATTATTTGCTCCCTTGATTCTTTTACCAGTTCCTTCCAATAAATTCCAGCCCCCTCTTGCCTACTGTCTGTATCACTAACTGTAGTCATCCCTATTGGCAGAATCTCCTTTCTCCATTCCCATGTTGTCTTACTTCTTAGAGTACTTTCTGGTACTTTATAAATATAATATTCTGTATGGTTATTGTTACTCTCCTTAAGGATCTGCATTCAAAATCCCAGTCTCTCCTTGTTTCTTGAGCCCCCCCCCCCGTTTTATCATCACTTTCCACTTTGAATTATAGGTTTCTACTTGTGCTATGTATAGGAGCATTAATGGTGTAGCTCTGAAATACCCCTTCAAACTGGGTAATCCCAAACCACCTTATCCAACTGGAAGAATCAGCAAATCCCACTTGACTTTTGCCACCTTCCTCTCCCAGATAAAATCCTTCAACTCTTTATTAATTGCTATTCACAACTTCTCCTCTGGGTGACATAAATATGCCTGACCTGTGTATAAAACTAAAGGGACTAAAAACATTTTAACTGTTTATAGCTTGCTATCCATAGCCATATAACACAGCTCCCAATTTCTCAGTTTTTATATTATATTTTTAGTCTCTTCTCATATATCCTTAGCTACCACACCAGAATGCTTTTTCCTCCACACTCCAAAGTACTTCATTTTATAGTGATCCTATAAATATGGACATTGTGAACCAATCTGTGTGTGGGTACATAATTTACAGCTACTGCCTTTGTTTTAGCTTCTTTAACTTTGTATCCCCGAAAGATTTGAAACTGCCTCAAAATATTCCACAACACTGTAATGTCCTTTTTCTGGTTTTATCAAGTATAACATAATATCATCTCCAAATAGAACCAACTTTTCTTGACTACCATACTAATTATATCCTTGAATTTCTGAGTCTCTGATTTTCTTTGCCAATGGTTCTAAATATAGTGCAAATAATAAAGGGTAAAGAGGACAACCCTGCCTGGTTCATCTGCTCAAACAGAAATTATCAGACAGGAACCCATCTACTTTAATTTTCACCTCTGATACAGCAATATATCCTAATCAACCTTATAATTTTTCAGGGAATGCAAATGCTTCCATTGCCCTACTCATAAACTCCCAGCTTACTCTGTCAAATGATTTCTCTGCAACAAGACCCACCAACAACAGTGGTATTTTCTTATACTCAGCTTCCTTCTGGATCATCAATGTTCTGTTAATTTTTTTTAACACTGTTACTGAATTATCTCTTGTGACATAGGCAAATAGACATTTATATAAACGTAAACAAATTGTATTAACAAGTTCATGTTTACAAACATTATACTTCACATACATTGTTAGATATCATATGACCTAAACAACGTACAATAATTATATTTCTTTTTTTTAAACAATTAATATTTTTATTAAACCATCACTTACATCATAGGCAAACATACATTTATATAAAAGAAACCAAACCACACCGACACATTCCCAGTTGCAAGCATTTTACATCACAAACCATACTGATACACTCCCAGCTGCAAACATTATACATCACTTACAATCTAACCAATCATTTTCAGTCAAACATTAAATAGCTCATTTAAGTCTTGCCTTCTTTTAAACCTCACTCCTACACTGTATGTACTCTTCCCACAATTGCCATTTTTTCCTATGCAGTTTGCTCCTACCCTTTTCTAAAGATCTCAATTCCAGTTGTTTTATCTCTGTTACTACAGTCACTACACTTCTAGTATAGTTGGTTTAGATTTTGATTTCCATTTTCTAGTAATTGCTTTTTTTAGCAGCCACCATAATTAGACACATCAAGGCCTTACCATGTCTAGGCAATTCCAATTCTGTATCATAGTTCAAGAAAAATCATCTCCCTCATCAATCCAATCTGCCCACCCAGCATCTCTAACACTGCACCCCAGAGGCAATTCTTGAAGTTCGCTAGCTCACCGCACTCTGTGAAAATAGGGCCTATATTACATATCCGAACACTTAAATGTTCGAATCGCTAAAGACTGACCTTCAGCGAGCGAACATTTAAATGTTCGAATATGAATAAAATGAAAAAAAAAAAAAAAAAACTAAAGGGTGTAAGCAGGGGGGCAAGCCCCCTGCACCCCCCCCACCTATCTGCTAATTAAATGTACCAACTCCAAGATTGCTCTACAGTGCAGGGAATTGGAAATTTCCCATTTCCGCACTGTAGCGCACTGATGTGCGATCTCAGAGTTGGTATATTTAAGTAGCGGGGGGGTGTGGGGGGGTGCAGGGGGGCTTGTCCCCCTGCTTAAAATCTTTACTTTTTCTTTTAATTTTATTTTATTACATATTCGAAAATTTGAATGTTCGATTGCTAAAGGTAGATCTTTAGCGATTCGAACATTTAAGCATTCGGACATGTAATATAGACCTGAGAATATATATTCCAATTACCTTTTTCTTCCCCGTCACACCTCCACCATTTGCTGTCTACCTGAGGAAAAATTATTTGGAGTTTACTTGGGGAATAAAAATATCTATGTAAACATTTTCATGGAAAAATCCTAAATCTTCTAGATTTTGTTGCATATTTGGGAGACATACATCTATCCCCCCATTGTTTCTTCATTCACTGTTTATCCAGTCTCTCTTTCAAATACTTTTAAACTCCTCTGATTGATTTTTATAGTTATCATGGAATATTTTATATGCTCTACTAATTATCCTTATTTAATGGCAGATTCTGTTCTAGATTCTACTGAAAACTCTACCAGTGTTGGCCTTTTGTTTGGGACCCCCCTATTTCTTTCTCTTTGCCTATACTGTGATAATCATTGATAGAAAAGGCAGTCTCTGACCTGCTGTACAAATAGATTTTTGGTCTCTTCCCATTCTATCATCTTTCCCTCTCCAGTTATTTGCTCCCAATACATTGGTTCCTTTGCCAGCTTTCTCCAACAAATTCCAGCCTCCTCTTGCCTATGGTGTATATCCCCAATTGCAGTCATCCCTATGGGCAGAGTCTCCTTTCTCCATTCCCATGTTGCCTTTGTTCTTAAGATACCTTCTGCTACTTTATAGATATAATATTCTGTATGATTACTGTTATTCTCCTTAAAGGCCTGCATCCAAAATCCTAGTCTCTCCTTGTTTCTTGAGCTTCCCTCCATTTCATCATCATCCCGTTCCACTTTGAATTATAGTTTTCTGCTTGTGCTATGTATAGGAATCTTAACTGTGCAGCACTGAAATACCCCTTCAAATCGGGTAATCACAATCCACCCTGTTCTACTGGAAGAATCAGCTTATCCTCCTTGACTCATGCCATCTTCCCCTCCCAGATGAAGTCTTTCACCTCTTTATTAATTGTTTTCCACAACTTCTCTGGTTGATAAAAATATGCCTGACCTGTGTACAAGGCTAATGGGACTAAACACATTTTAACTGCTTGTATCTTACTATCCATATCCATATAACAAAGCTTTCATTTTTTCAGTTTTTGTTTACTATCTTCCCATATATCGTTAGCTGCCACACCAAAATCATTTGACACCATACTCCTAAATACTTCATTTTATCACGTCCCCATAAATATGGATATTGCTAAATAAATTCATATGAAGGTACATAATTTACCACTATTGCCTTTGTTTCAGCTTCATTAATGTTGCATCCTGAAAAGATTTGAAACTGCCTTAAAAATGTTCCACAACACTGTGATGTCTCTTTCTGGTTTTGTCAGGTATATAATAATGTTGTGTCTTTTGGCCTTTTCTGGTTAGGGGTCGCCACAGCGGAACTCCGGTCCGCTAATGATTGGCAGTGTATTTTTACGTGCCGAGTTGCCAGACCTGACGCACAACCTTCAATGAAGGTATGCCCATTCATGCATGTCTCCACACAGATGACGCTATAGTTGAGAATCTAACAGGACAATGTCTTACTGTGAGGTGACAATGCTACCGCAGCACCACCACTGCAGCTGTCAGGTATAAAATAATATCATCTGCAAATACAACCATCTTTTCTTGACTATCATACCAATTATATCCTTGAATTTCTGTGTCCCTTATTTTCTTTGCCAATGATTCTATATATCATGTAAATAACAAAGAAGAAAGAGGACACCTCTGCCTGATTCCTCTAGGTCAGGCAGAAATTATCAGAGAGGGCCCCAACCACTTTAATTTTCACCTCCGATCCCTCATATATCTTCCTAGTTAACCTTATATTTTTTTTTCAGGAAGTGCAAATGATTCTATTACCCTGCTCAAAAAGTCCCAGTTTACTCTGTCAAATGCTTTTTCTGCATCAAAACCCACCAACAACAATGGTATTTCCTTACATTCTGCTTCCCTCTGGATTATCAGTGTTCTGTTTATGTTGTCAAATGTTTGCCTCCCCTCCACAAAACCACACCGATTCATATCTATCAATTTTGGCATTACTTCTGCCATTCTTTTAGCCATTATAAGCATGAATACTGTATAGACATGGTTTGGTATTGAAATGGGCCAGTATGAAGCTGGATTTGATGGATCTTTATCCTGTTTAGGTATTACAGCTACCACTGCCTTCTCCCAGGATGTTGGCACTTCACCTCCTCTTAAAATACTGTTAAATAAAACCTTCCAAATCTTTATCAGTTTTTCCCTCCTAGCTTCCAAACTTCCACAGAAATACCATCTATTCCTGGGGACTTTCCTGTAGATTAGTTATACATCACAATTTTTATCTCATCTCCTCCTATCCTAACCATTACTAAATTGTGCCTCATCTACCTCTAACCTTGGCATATTTAATTCTTCCATAAACATTTCCATTTGTATCTTTTCTTGATTTCCATATTTCTTTGCTTTATGCGCACTTTCATAGAATTTCCAAAATATTTCTAATAGCGCTACAGGATCTCGTTACCTTCCCTGTTATAAGCTCCTTAAGCTTGGTGACAGCTCTTTCTACTTTCTGTTGCCTGAGTTGTTTCACTAAAAGTTTTTGTGCTCCAGTGTTGCTATCAAAAAACAGTTGCTTAACAGCAATCTTTCTAAACACTGTCCGTACTTGAGTCATTAGGTCCTTGTACATAGCCTGCACTAATTCTACAAATGTTTCTGGGACTTCAAACCACCGCAGTACTGCACAGATCAGCATTCTTGGGACCTTGTCATATGCTTTCTCCAAGTCTAGGAATGCCCAGTTGAACTCTATTCTCATTTCTAGCTTCTTCTGAAGTATCTGGCTCAATGCAAACAACGGGTCAGTTGTGCTGCATCCAGATCTGAATCTGAACTGCTCATCTCCCATCTTACATTCTACTACTCTACGTATCCGTGTATCAATCACCTTCTCCAGAACTTTCATGCAATATGATAGGAGTTTGATGCCCCTGCACTGCCCACAGTTGTGGATGTCCCCATTGTTCTTGTACACTGGCACGAGTATGCTTATTCTCCAGTCATTTGGGATACGCCTTTCTCTCCACACTGCTATTAGTACCCTCAGCAGCCATTTCTCCCCTATCTCACCCAGCATCTTTATCATATCTGCTGTGACCTCATCTGAGCCTGCTGCTTTCCCTGACTTCATCTTCCTTAGTGCTGCTCTTACTTCTTCTAAGCTGGGCTCCTCTTCTGCTCTCATTGTAGGCTGTTTCTGGGGCAGTACAGCTTCTGTGGGGTTTTCTTCATTCAGAAGCTGCTGGAAATACTCCTTCCATCTGCCTTTGATGTTCTCATGGCTGGTGAGCAGGTTGTTGCTGGCATCCCTTATGAAGGGTGTCGGACTATCTTCTTTATCTTTCTGTCTTTCCCTTTGCAACCTGATGTAGTTTCTTTGTGCCCCTTACTGAGTCACTTTCCAGAAGTTGGTACAGTGCCTCTGATGCCCTATTCTTTGCTATTGCAACTTCTTTCTTAGCTTCTTTGTTAGCCAACCAGTAGCCCTTCATAGACTGGTCAGTCTTGTCTGTCTCCCACTTCTTCCTGCACTCCTTTTTTTCTTTTGATGACTTCCTGGACTTCTGCGTCCACCACCAGCTTTCCTTATGAACCTTATTTCCATACCTGGCTCAGCCACATATCTTTTCTGTAGTCCTAATACATGCTGTTTTTACGTGCTGCCATTCTTCTTCAACTGCATATTATCGAGCTGACCCTTTATTTTCTGCATAGCACACTGCAATTGCTCCTCTTCTTGTTCAGTTAGATTCCCCATTATGCAATACTTTA
This sequence comes from Protopterus annectens, assembly GCF_019279795.1. Taxonomy (NCBI): domain Eukaryota; kingdom Metazoa; phylum Chordata; order Ceratodontiformes; family Protopteridae; genus Protopterus; species Protopterus annectens. Next base: position 533,515,094 of record NC_056736.1, read on the forward strand.
ACATCTGTCACAGTCCCCCTAAATAATTCTTGTTCCTTTTTAACCATATCTCTCTCTTTCTTTTAATTCCGCCCTATTTTTAAACTCCACATTAATTTGGTCCCACTCCCTAGCTATATTTTAGAAGAAATTTCTGTCTTCTGCAAAACTCCCAAATAATTTCCACTACCCATTCCTTAAATTCCTCTCTTTTCAACAGATAGGTGGGAAAGTGCCACTGTCTCATTTTTGTTTCATTACCCTGCATTTTTATTTATTATTGGTGCATGATCCGAAATAGTTATTGGAGACGTTTTACAACTTTCAATTAAATGTACTTGTTCCTGTGAAATGTAGGTAATGTCTAGCCTAGTCCAGTTTTTGTATATCAGGGAATAATATGAAAATTCACTCTGAACTTCTACTACTGAATTCACATCTTCCATGCCAAATATTTTTTATAAACATCTTGAACTATCTACCCTCCTTTGTTATATTTTGCCTTCTGGGCACCTAGACACATCTTCCCTGTTGCAAATAAAATTCCATTCCCCACCTATAAATAATATTCTCTGCTGAAAACTGAGTATTTCTTCCAGAAATTTCCTAAGCACCAGTATAGCAGTTTTAGGTGGAATATAAATACATGTCAGTTTAATCCTCCTCCTCCCTTACCAGTAGCCCCTTAGTACTACATATCTACCATTATCATTTTTCCCCTACTATCACTATTGTCCCAGATATTCCATTGAATAACCATCCTGAAAACCTTCTTTATCAAATTCACATGTTCAATTCTTTCCAAATGTGTCTTCTGTAGCATGGCTATTTGAGCTCTGCATTCCATCATCAGCTTTCCTTATGTACCTTATTTCCATACCTGGCTTGGCCGTACATCTTTTCTGTAGTCTTAATACATGCTGTTTTTAGGTGCTGCCATTCTTCTTCAACTTCACTTATTTCCTCCTCTTCTTGGAGTGCTAGAGCCCTGAGTAATTCCTTGAATTGTTGTACTTTCTCTCCAGTCAACTTCTAGTCTTCAGCCTCGTCTCTGTTGATCTTAAAGCCTTCTCTGGCCACTGCTTGCAGCTGATTTTGGCAACTAGTGGTTTATGCTGTGGGCCAACTGTTTCACTGGGGGTGACTTGGCAATCATGGATTCTGCCCCAGTGCCTTTTCTTACTAGGAGGAAGTTTATCTGAGTTGTACATATGTTGACTTCTCTTGCATATGATCGTCTCTCTTTCCGAAACATGTATTGGCTACTATCAAGCCATTTGCCAGATAGAAGTCTAGAATGGCTTCTCCTTCTTTATTCTTGTTGCCCCACCCATGTGGACCCAAGGCAGTCCTCATATCCTGTTCTGTCTGTCCTGATATGTGCATTCAAGTTACTCATTATCAACACCAATTCATGTTGTCCTGCTTTATCTAGTAGGTCCTGCAACTGCTGTCTGAATGCACTCTTTTCCTCACTATCACAACCCTGCTGTGGGGCATAGGCTGAGATTATGAATACTGCCCTATCATTACACTGAAGTCTGACTGCCATGAGTCTGTCATTAATTCTGATGATATCCCTTACTGCCTTCTGAAGCCTCTATCTCACCACAATTCCTACACCATTTCTAGCCTGCCCTCCACCTGAGTAGTAGACTCTGGATCCCAAGCCAAGTGGCTATGCAGCACTGCTCTTCCATCTCATCTCCTAGATAGATACAATGTCCAGCCTCCTCCTTATCATCATGTCATCCACTTCCAAGCTGCGTCCTGTCTGTGAACCTACATTAAGCATAGCAATTCTCAGTTCATGTTTGGCAGGTTGGCTGGTTTTATGTCCAGCTTTCGCTCAAAAAAGCTATCCCAGGTAACCCAGGCTGGGCAACTATACACTGGCCAGCCCGTAGCTTATTGATCCAGGACTGCTGGGCTTTATGGCAGGCACACACTGGCCAATAGGAGTACATATACCCCTCCCACCATTAGCACGGGTCTCTGGCGTGGGTCAGAGTTGGCCGGGTCCTCAACCCACTTATCACTAGTAACTACCCATGCCCAATTTTGACGACATTAGTCAACATGACCAAATCACCTAGAGCCATATTTTATACTGTCGAGTGGCTAGCCCTGCCACGGTGCACAGTCTGTGATCCATGTTCTCCTATCTTGAGGATACTGCCCACCACAGTAGATGCCCAAAGCGGTTCACCTGTACAACTCTTCCTCCTATAGGGCACCATATAGAGTCTGTGCTGCTGCCCACAGCTCCAGTCATTGGTGAGCCTGAGATAGAAACACTCAGTATGTTTTTCGGACATGGAAGAAACCCCGTGGAGACACAGGGAGAACATGCAAACTCCAAATAGGCATTGGTTGGAGGTCAGGATCGAGCCTTATACATGGGAGGTAAAGACCTTAACCACTTAGCCATCTGGTCTTTTTTTATCTGCTTTCTCTTAAAACTTAAGATAAAGCTAACAGCCTTAATCCAGTCATTCTCATATGCAAGAATGAGAAAAAGCACATTTTTTTCTTGCATCATAATCTTTACATAGGAAGTTACTAGACTACTGGCCCTGAGGCCCTTACAAGCCTAGCCAAGAATTAGCCCATGTTCCGACAATTCAGCACCCGATGCCCCTGAACAGACTTTTTTTCTTTTTTTTTCTGACATTGCAGTGCCTACATTTCATAAAACTGAATGAGGAGAAAGAAAAGAAGGAAAAAGAGAGACACCTGTTTACTTTAGTATCCCCATTACACTTGAAAATAACTGAGAAAACTTTATAGCATGCAGATATAATGCACTATACAAATATTACTGTTAAAAACAAAAGTTTGTTTTCCTTACAGTTAACGCTTTCCGTCCTCTTCCCCTCTCCTAAGTGTTCCTCCAAACATTAATGACATGAGACAGGCATATGCTTTGGAGTCACCTATACATTTAACAAAGTTAAAAAATCAAATATTTCCAGGTTTTCTTGTTCTGTCATGCTTCAGAAATATAACTAATGCTTTATAATCCCACATTTATCTGTCAATTTCCGAGTTACTGGTTTTATTCCAGTTTATCTCCATTTCCCAAACCCAGTCTCTGCTTCCTTTCCAACATACTCTCGGTTCTTCTAGTCAACTACTGTGCTTTTTTCTGTCACTCAAGCATTTTCTGTTGAAACACTGGAAACGGTTTAACTGGCACAGTCTCTCTGTGGTCTTTATTAACAGAAGAACAAGAACCAGAGTATCCTTCTATTACACAGCTCACTTTTTGTTGGACAAATTTTGTATTTTCTCCTTAGCATGTTCTGCATCAAAAATTAATTTTGTCTCTCCAGGAAAGAATATTCTGAAGATAGCTGGATACAGCAGTTTGAATTTCACAACTACTTCTTGACATCCCCTGACTAGTGGAATAACTGCCTGATGTACAGTGAGTAATCATTTTCCATAAACAATCTGCTGTCTTCCACTTTTAGTACTTTGTTTGTTTGCCACAGTTTTGTCAGAATCAACTCCTTCTGTTGGTCGGACTGCATCTTTACTATTAAAGGTTTAGGTTGCCTTCTCATGGCCAGGTTGGGAGCATACACGCAATGTGCCCTTTCAATTAACAACTACTGCTGTGAAATACCAGTCCAGTTGCTTATTTGTGCTTACATAAAATTAGTAGTCTGCTCCTTCAAGCTTCTCTGGTACAACAGAAAATCTCATGTTTTCCCTGTGTGTCTGTCCTCTAATTCTATTATTTTTTGCAACATATCTTCTTGAGTAGTCTCATATTCAGCCAGCCTTTTCTTCATTTTGACATACGATTTTTGCAGTTTTATCTCCTCATCTGAATATCTGTTTAAAGCTTCTTCCATTGTATCCAGACTTTTGTTATTTGAGTTGCTATACTCCCATCAGTGTTTAATTTATTTTAATCAGCTCTGAATACATTTGATTTATTTTTCCCCTACGTTACTAGAAGTCATGTCTTGCACCAAAGCTGAAACGTGCACTGCTTTTTGCTGTACAGCTGCAGAATTTTTCCTGGTCAGAGTTTTTTTCCATACCTTTTGTGGTTGATTTTCTTTCAAGTTCTCTGAATTTCTTTTTTGTTGGCATCCAGGTACTGCACTTACTAGCCTGCTACTGAAATGTATCTAAAAAATGAGTCCACTGGCTTTCCCTCTCTCCTGATTTTCTGTTTTCACACTGGGAAAGCTGAAATAAGAAGTTATGTACCTACCATAACGTTCCATGTTAGTTGTCTTCTCTCGCCTTCTTTCTTGCTTGATGGGTTCGGAGCCGATCCCTCGGCTCCGACTCGGCACTTGCTAAGCTCGAGAGTCACTTTTACCAGCTCGAGGCAGCCCCATATCCCATGATGCAAGGCGGTAAGTACCCAGATCTCGTTTGATGACAAAGGGCAATAGCACCAAGCATAAAACACTTCCAAAGGAAGAAAGAAAACTTACAGGATGGAAGAAAGACCAGGTCTGAATGGTTTTCAGCATAATAATTTCTTATAACAAGGTCTGTCCAGGCCTGGGGGAAGGAGGGAGGGTCGCAAGAAAGAAGGCGAGAGAAGACAACTAACATGGAACGTTATGGTAGGTACATAACTTCTTAATGTTAAGTTGTCAATCTCGCCTTCATTCTTGCTTGATGGGACCGTCCTAGCACCTCTATCCTGGGTGGCTCAATGGAACAGACTCTTGAGGACTGTAGAGCCAAAACTGGCTCTGTCCCTGGAGGCCAAATCCAATTTGTAGTGGGAAACAAAAGTATGAGGAGTGGCCCAAGTGGCCGCTGCACAAATAGTGTCTAGAGGAAGTCTAGCTTGAAAGGCTGTAGAAGTAGCTAAGCTCCTAGTTGAATGTGCTTTAGGTTTTGAGCACAGCTGTTTTCCCCTGAGTAGATAAATTTCAGAGATGACCGAAGAAAGCCATCTAGACAAGGTTACTTTAGAAACAGGAAGGCCTTTCTTATTATCCGCATAGGAAACAAAAAGTTGATCAGATTTCCTAAATTTTTTTGTTCTGTCCAAATAATATCTGAGTTGACGGTGGACATCAAGATAATGTAATTTTGTTCGGCTCTGTCTGAATAGTTCGAAAGATACAGGGAGATCAATGGATTGATTCAAATTGGTTTTTGAGGCGACCTTAGGCAGAAAGGTCGGATTAGTTCTCAATGACACTCTGTCCTTGTGAAAAACCAAATAGGGGGGTCGAACCGATAGAGCATGAAGTTCAGACACCCTCCTGGCCGATGTAATAGCCACTAGGAATAAAGTTTTCCAAGAAAGAAATTTCAGGGAGCAAGAAACAGCTGGCTCGAAGGGGGGAAGAATCAAGGATGTCAGCACTAAATTTAGATCCCACTGAGGAGGAGGATTCCTGATTGGAGGCTTTAGTAGGAAAATTCCTTTCAAGAAGGCCCTGCAGAGCCTATGGGACATAATATTATGATCTGCGACTCCGACATGAAAGTTGGAGATAGCAGCCAATTGAACTCTGACTGTGGAAGAAGAGGAGCCTGCATGAAAAATCTCTGCTAAGAAGTCCAGAACTGCCTGAACAGGGGCAGTGAAAGGATCAATATTCCTGGCCTTAGCCCAATAAGAGAAACGTTTCCATTTGCTTGTATAAATCCTCCTGGTAGAGGATTTTAAAGAAGCTACTATGATGTCTCTAACTGGGTTAGAGATCAAAGGAAGCCTGGCTAAGGAAGGAAGTGGAGCAACCATGCTGTGAGGTTGAGAGAAGGAATAGACCGGTGCAGCTGCCCGGATTGGTGAATCAGAAGATCTGGCACTGGGTCCAGATGCCACGGCTGCACCAAAAGGTGACGATGGAGGAACGGAAACCAAACTTGTCGAGGCCAGTAAGGGGCAATGAGAATCAATTTGGCTCTCAAAACGGTAGCTTTCTGGATAACTTGAGGGATCAGAGGAAATGGAGGAAGGCATAAAGAAGTCCCTGGGGCCAATCCTGGGTCAGAGCATCTCTGGGGGATGGCCTGGTAGAGGAAGAGACAGAAGAAGTCTGGGCATTTGCTGTTTTGGGGAGTAGCAAAAAGATCGCAACATGGACGACCCCATTCCAGAAATATCTCTTCCGCTATAGATTGCTTGAGAGACCACTCGTGAGGCATGAGAATAGCTCTGCTCAATCTGTCCGCTACAATGTTGGTTTTCCCAGGGATATGCGTTGCTACCAGAAACCGATGAGAGGAGATCGCCCATTGCCATAGTCTGAGCGCTTCTCGACACAAGGGGTAGGACTTGGTTCCGCCCTGTTTGTTGATATACCAAACTACAGACATGTTGTCTGTGTGGACTGCAATTGTCCCTACGGGAAGAAAGTCGTTGAGGGCTTGCAACGTTAAAAGCACTGCTCTCATCTCCAGGACATTTATGTGCAGATGGTACTCGAACGGCTGCCACGTCCCATGAACCATCCTGCCCTGATAATGACCCCCCCACCCGATCAGGGAGGCATCCATGGTGACAGTGGCTATCGGGGATGGGGGTACAAAGTACCTGCCTTGGTGAACCTGAGGAGATGTGATCCACCAAGCAAGATGATCTTTGCAAGTCTGTGTCACCAGAATCTGGTGACGCATTGGAAGTTGTTGGTACGACCACTGTGTGAACAGCATCCACTGAAGAAGGCGCATGTAGAATCGAGCCAGGGGAAGAAGAGTAATGGCCGCAGCCATGAGGCCTAATACCTTTAGAACCATTCTGGCCTGTATTTTCTTGTTGGCCAGAATGATCCTGACATGACTTTGAATGTCTGAAACTCTTTGATCTGTAAGGGTAGCTGACATCCGAACAGTGTTTAAGTTTGCCTATGAAAGTAATAGACTGGCAGGGCGATAAGGATGATTTTTCGAAGTTTATCGAGATGCCCAAAAGAGTACAAAGCTTTATTGTGTAATCCCTGGCTTGAATAAGCTGATGCCTGGTGGTGGCTGAAAGGAGCCAGTCGTCGAGATACGGAAACACCTGGAATCCCTGACGTCTCAGGTGAGCCGTGACCACTGCCATGCATTTGGTGAACACTCTGGGGGCTGTAGTGAGACCAAAGGGCAGGGCTCTGAACTGGAAATGACTGGACCCCAGCCGAAAGCGGAGAAATCTCCTGGAGCGTCTGTGAATTTTGATGTGATAGTACGCATCCTGAAGATCTATTGAGCACATCCAGTTGTCCTTCTGTAAGAAGGGCAGAATTGACTGAAGAGTGACCATTTGGAATCTTGTCTTCCTCACAGACTTGTTGAGTCTGCTGAGATCCAATATTGGTCTCCAGTCTCCCGTCTTTTTGGGGACCAAAAAGAACCTTGAGTAGATTCCGGGCTCTGAATGGTCTTTTGTAACTGGCTGAATGGCTCTTTTTTGCAGTAGTTTTGAGACTTCTAACTCTGCAATTTCCCTTAGACCGGGTGGTACATCTGGAAGGGAATTTGAGGGAAAAGGACTTTCCTCGAAAGGAATTATGTAACCCTTGGATATGATCGACTGTACCCATCTGTCTTGAGTGAGGGAATGCCAGGCTTCTGGGTACAGTGATAATCTTCCCCCGACTGCCTCCAAGGAGGGACAGCCGGGCAACATCTCAGGGATGCTGAAAGGGCTTGTCAGAGAGAGGCTCTCTGTTTCCCTGGTTTTGGACCCCCTCTGCCTCTAGAGCGGCGTCTGTTGTTGTTACCCCCTCTGCCTCTAGGGGTAAACTGACCACGTGAATCCGGCGTGACTTCTTGGGATTTGTGGAACCACATTTTGCCACCTTTCTGTCCTTTGGGGTAAGGTCTAGAAGGGGTGGAAAAACGGACTCCTACAGCAGAAAGAGTCTTGCCGTCCTGCTCGCACCTGGTCAAAGTTTCCTTCACTTGAGGGCCAAACAAAGCTGACCCATCAAAGGGAGAATTTGTGAAGGACGCCTTAAAGGGATCTGCAAAGTCACATAGCCGCATCCAGGCTTGGCGTCTAAGAGCCACACCTGTACCTGCGGCTCTACTCGCTCCATCAGCAGCATATGATATTAGCTGCATGGAGGAGTTTGCAATGGAATTAAGGGTTCCTAGCTGCGAAGCAATTTTTTCTTGAGCCCCTGCAGCTGTAGGATCCTGTACTACTTCACCCAGCTCCTTAAGGATATCCCTCTGGAGTCTGGTGAAGTGACATAGGTAATTCAGCGAGCATAGCAAAGGTCGCTGAGGAAAACATCCGCTTACCGTACCTATCCATGGTCCTAGAGTCCTTATTAGGAGGATGGACGGGTACGGAAGGATCTGCAAGTTCCTTCTTGGTGGCAGCAGCCACCACCATGGCATCAGCGGGGACACCCTTAGTGAGGAATTGCTTGTCACACGGGGCAGTGATAAATTTTGAAGGCCTCCTAGGGACTGGCTCTACAGAGTCAGGAGCTGCCCACGCCTTTCGGGCAATAACCTGCATAAGGGGGTCGAAAGGCGGAGACACCCAGGAGGTGGAGGGCCGAGATCCAAACGCCTCTAGGTATACTGACTCATCCTCAGAGGGATTGTTGGTGGGCCAGTTGGTGGGCCAGTTTCCCCTCTGTTTAAGGAGTTCTAGGATGTCTGAGAAGGAGACATCCTCAGAGGGGGATCTAGGGGATCCCTCTGACTCATCAAAGTCAGTATCTGAAGTGATAGACTCGGGGGAGTCTACATGTTTCCTCTTACAAGTCCTCTTCCTAGGAGGATCTCCCGAAACATCAGGAGAATCCTCGGAAGAGGGGGAAATTCCCAATGGGGAAACCTGAGGCGGAGGATCTCTGGGTCCTGTAGCAAGAGAAGTGGCAGAGATGTCAACAGGCACTATAGAGGGAGGAGCTAAGGGAACAGACTGCTGACTGATACCAGTGGCCAGCACACTCTTCATCACCTCGAATGCTCCCCTCCCAGGCAGGTCCGAGAGAACCCGTTCCGACAAACTAGGAACTCCAGGGACCACCGAAAGGGAAGTCTCCGAGGCAGATGTCGGAGCCGAGCTCACCAAGGCCGAGGCTCCAAGGGGCAGAGCGGGTTCGGACAAGGGTCCGATACCACTCACCCCCTCGGAGGAGACCATGGAAGCCCGGCCACCGAATCCCTCTAAGGAAGGTCTCGAAGAGGAGATAAGAGTAGAGGCTGAAGGAACAGAAGGGGGTATCTGTCCTCCAGCCGTAGCAGTAACCATTCCCGAAGACTTCAACTCCAAGCTCTGGGGTAGAGTTGGAGGAGGAACTGTAACGGGGTGTGGACCAATAGTGGTCTGTTGAGACGGACTATGTAACATTTGGGCCAGTGCCTGTGACTTAAGTAATCTACTGACCACTCTCTCTAAGTCATGGTCAGAAAGCCTGGATGACCTTGAAGATCGGCTCTGATGGCTCCGTTCCGAAAGGAGAGGTGAAGCCGGAGCCGAAAGTATCGGCTCCAAAGAAGCAGACCTAGACCTCTTCCTGGAAGGAGCCATCGGAACCGATGAAACTATAGAACCTGTCGGAGCCGACAACTTATTGGAGCCGACAGGAAGCCTCGATGCATCGGCTCCAGCCGGATCCGATACAGCCACAAAAGAAACGGTAGAAACGAAATGGGTATGAGCAAACTAGGAACACACGACTGACGACCGCTGGTGAGGGTAGATGAAAAGCAGGCTATTTAAGATAGAAGAGTCCACAAATGAGCCGTTGGCAAAAAAGTTCAAACTCTTTAATTCCACTCAGTTACGTCACGTAATTGAGTGGAATTAAAGAGTTTGAACTTTTTTGCCAACGGCTCATTTGTGGACTCTTCTATCTTAAATAGCCTGCTTTTCATCTACCCTCACCAGCGGTCGTCAGTCGTGTGTTACAAAAGAAACGGTGTCGGAGCCGATCGGAGCCGACACCGATGCCTGTGCCACATGGTGGTCGGAACCGATCGGAGCCGACACCGAAGTGGTCGATGCAGAATCGGCACCGATAGCCATCGGTGCCGAAGGCTTAGTTAAGCCAGAATCGGCTCCAGCCGGAGCCGATCTCGACTCAGAACGAGTCGGAGCCGAGGCCGCAGGCTTTGACACAGAAGACTGGGCCTTGGAAGATTTGGCAGACTTGGATGGCGCAGACTTAGCCGGAGAGCCCTCCGGCTTAAGAAGGCCCCTAAGTATTAGTTTGTTTCTTCTTTCCTGCAGGACTCTCTGGCTGAAGGAATGACATATAGCACAGGAGTCCTGCAGGTGAAGAGGCCCCAGGCAATACAGGCAAGAAGTGTGACCGTCTGTCAGAGACATCTTCTGACAGCACGAGTCACACTTCTTAAAGCCTGAGACCCTCTCTTTTGACATGGTGTACACAACACACACACACACCAGTCAAAGAATTAAATTAAATTAGATACACCAAAAAGGTATAACTAAAAAAACACACACACACACCCTAACAGGGGGGGGATGGGATGGGTAAAGTTGACTAAAAAATAAGAAGAGACAGGGAAATTTCTGTCAAAAATCTTTAAAATTAACTTAAAACTAAAAATTAAAGGGTTTTAGTAAAACGGGCTAAAATATCAAAGTAGTAAATCACTTACCAGGAGCTGGTAAAGGAGGACCTCATAAGCGGCAAACGAGATCAGGGTACTTACCGCCTTGCATCATGGGATATGGGGCTGCCTCGAGCTGGTAAAAGTGACTCTCGAGCTTAGCAAGTGCCGAGTCGGAGCCGAGGGATCGGCTCCGAACCCATCAAGCAAGAATGAAGGCGAGATTGACAACTTAACATTCAAGCTTTTACTCAATGTGCAGCAATCTTAAAAGTCCATTCATAAAATACATGTTGATGCAAAGCCTGTTGTTCTATTAACTTAATGAATTAGAGAAATATTTAAAACTGTCCCTGTCCTTGATTTTAATCCTTTGACCCTGTCCCTGATTTTAATCCTTTGACCCCATTTTTGTATTTGCTCAAAAATTTCAAGCACAAATTTCGAGAGAGATGTTGCTGCCTGTTTGACAGGGCTCATTAAGTGCTTTATCGCTGGTAAAACACTTTACGCTCCTACAATTTCTCTTCCTTTTTTCTGTAACTGAAAGTACATGCAACAAAAAAGCTCAATGCACTGTAAAGAATTATAAGTCTCAGATCAAAACCAGTTTATTATATGTTACACAGATGCCAAGATTCATCTCAAGTTTCACTCAAGGTGAATTTCTTGGCATCCATGTCTTGAACACATACTAAGTTAGTTATGATCAGAGATCTGATCATAATCCTCTGCACTATGTGCTAATGGATGTCAAAAAGATCACCTTGACAGAAGAGCAAAACAAAGTTTAAGATATGAATCTTGACATTCATATCTTAATTCATTATAACATATAGAGCTTTATCTGCTCTACATACCACCAGATACGTAAAAATTGCAGGACTGCGAATCATTTTAAAGCTTTGAAATCCATAAATCACTTAGAAGTAAACATATGGCCTTGAAATCTGTTAGACACTTCAATCTCCCACACGTTTGCTTTTTTCTGTATATGTGACAGAGAAATGTCCAAAGGCTTTTAAAGCTGTTTAGCTTGATTCTGGTGTGTTGTGGTAGCTGGCACTGGTCACTGTTATGCAAAGTGCTTAACAAATATCTTTCTTCTCAATTTTGAATATAATCATAGAACTCCATGCACTGTAATGTCAGAATAAACAATAATAGAGTAAGAAAAAGGAAATGGAAGCAGCTGTTCATTTTGAATAGCAGGAAATGCTGAAAATGTACAACATACAATACACATGGACATACCTTCACCCACTGTTCAATGTCATCATAATCCAGCTGTGGCTAGAAAACAAAAGAAATAATTATTAGAAATATGATTATACCATCATCAATTTAATTGTATGTTATTATTAAATACTGCAAACCTGACTCTCTTCAAACAGTATAAAACAGTAAGAGTTCCTACAGCTCAGACTGATACGGAAGCACTGAAGTCTGAAATCACATCCTTATCCATGAATGAATAACATAAGTGGAAACTCTATCAAATAATACAACTGGAGTATTTTATGCAAACAGTTTGTCTGAAACACAGACTGGGATGGCAGGTATTTATAAACAGACTTTAACTGTTTCACCTAAACTACCTATCACCCTACAACTTTATCCTGTATTTAAATCAACACTGAAAGATTAAAGTTTGCAAGATACTCACCACAACTGACAGACACTTACCATTTCAGCTGATCTATGAGAAGGTCTTCTGCATGGGAAATTGTTGGTATATCCTCTCCTGACATCTCCTAATATCCCCAACTCAGTACTTTTCTGGAATATCTAAAGCTTATTTGTACATTTCTCAGCACTCACAGTGATGTCACACACTAGCCTAGGAGAATATTTTTAGCCCCTGTACTTCCTAGTCCGATCTTCATAATCTGAGAAACCACAATCTGAGAGAGACAAAAAGAAATATAAAATGATATACTTGACCCAACTTACAGGAACATCCATCCACATAATACACACACATGAAAAGGCAATCGAAACACACGAGGATGGTGAAAAAGTACCACATACCCGCTACAGGGGGGCCTTCTCACAAATCAGACAATATGGTGAGTACATATCTGTTTTACCCGAAGAGACTTCTCTAGGGACAAGCCAAAAACACAATGGCTGAGAAGCCTAATTCCAAGGGTGCCAAAGGAGTCCCACATCCTGGAATCACAGCCCAAAAATCTTGCTTGACAATTTTATTTTATTATTTATTTTATTTTTTATTTATTTTATTTTACATTTGTTGACCGGGCTAGTCTATCTGGATATATGTCCATTTTCAGTAGAGGCCCGGGGAGAAAAGCTCCAATGAGTATTACATGGTTTCGGAAGGTGTTACAAAAGAAGTACTAACAAGTATAAAACTAATAGTAAACAACTAGTAAATAATTTTTTTTTTTTTTTTTTTAAACCTCAATAAAGAAGCAAACACCTAAGTCAGGTGTTTCACAAAGAACATTACAATACTTTACAATACAAAAAATTAGTACATAAATTTTATAAGAGGAATGTTGAAGTGTAATGAGAGGTAAAGAAAAGCTGAAGGAGTGTAGAGAGAGAAAAAAAAAGAAAAAAATAGGGAAGAAGGAAAGTAAGAAAAAAGGAGAACAGAGTAGGTCTCATTATGTTTCCAACAGAGTTTGTGAATAGGCAGTCACTTGTAGAGTTATTAGTACATAGACTTTTGAAGAAGTACTGTGTGAAGGGTCTAAAAAGTGGGGGAGAGGTCTGGGAACAGATATCTGAGGGTTGATTATAGCATATTTTCCACCAAAGTTGGAGAAAAGGCAATGTGTGTAGGGGAAAAAGGCAGATGACAAGAAAAGAAATAGTATTAGTCTGGGTTACTACAGGGGCATAGCCATCTTGTGTTGAGATGCACTTTTAGATTCCTTTTGAAAAGTGGGAGAGAAGTCAGAGATGAGATATCTGAGGGTAGTTTATTCCAAATTTTTCCAACAGAGTTTGAGAACAGGCAGTCACCTGCAGAGTTTTTAGATATAGTGGTTTTGATTAATAGTTTGCTTGAAGAGCGTAGCTGTTTCTGATTGTAGTAAGGTGTGATGTGACAAGAGAGTATAGGAGTTTTGGAGGGTTGGTGCAGGGTTTTGTGAGCTATCATAAGTTGTTGAAGTTTGAGCTGATTAGGAAGTTCTAACCAGCTTAGTTGTTTTAGGTTCAGGCAGTGATGTGTTCTAAAAGGGCTCCTGTAACAAATCTAGCAATATTATTGTAAGATGTTACTAGCTTGTTGAGGTTTTTCTTTGATAGATTTGTGTATATAGGGGAAGCATAGAGTAAAGTAGAGATAAGGTGAGTTCTGGCTAACGTAGTTCTTGCAAGTGGAGTAAGAAAGGGTTTGATTCTGTAGAGGGTTCCTATTTTTTGTTCACTGATTTTATAGTAGTGTTGATATGATTATCAAAGTTTAGATTGTTGTCTATTGTTATTCCTAGTAATTTTGTGGTAGCATCAGGAGAAATTATAGTATTGTCATTGGATGTAATAGTGAAGTGTAAGGGGATGTGCCTTTGGGTGGGTGTGAAGAGAAGCAGTTTAGTTTTCTTGGGGTTAAGTAGTAGGCAGCGATGTGAGAACCATTGTTCTACAGTGTTAAAGGCTTTTTGGGTAAGAGACTGGAGTTCTGTTTGAGAGGTAGATGAACAGATAATGGTAGAATCATCTGCATATTGAATACAGATAGTATTTGGGATAGCTAATTGCAAGTCGTTGATAAAGATGGAAAAAAGAAGTGGGCCTAAGATGGAGCCTTGTGGCACCCCAAGAGAGATGGGAAGATGATCAGATAGTGAATTTTTCCAAAGTACTGCCTGCTGTCGGTTTTCAAGGTAAGATTTAAACCAAGTTATGGCAGGAGTATCAAGTGAAAGAGAAGCCAGAATGTGCAAAAGTAGTCGGTGGTTCACCATATCAAAGGCTTTAGATAAGTCGATGAAGAGTGCAGATGAAAGTCTATTTTCGTTGCGATTAAAGTTGATGGAGTTTGTAAATGAGAGCAGTGTGGTGGTGGTACTGTGGGAAGGTCTAAAGCCATGCTGACACTTGGCTAGTAGGTTGTTTTGTAGAAGGTGATTTAGCAGTTGTTTATGGATACATTTTTCCAAAATTTTAGCAATGGGGGATAATAGTGCTATAGGACGATAGTTAGAGAAGTCCATAGAGTTTCCCCCTTTGTGTAGTGGGATGATGTGAGATATCTTCCAGATGGAAGGGATAGTTCCTTCATTAATAGATCTATTTATCAAAATAGAAATGGGGTAGGCAATGGCTTTAGCTCCTATTTGCAGGAATTCAGCAGGAAGATTGTCTGCGGAGGGGGTGGTAGGTTTAAGTTTTTGAAGTAAGGATGAGATAAAGGAAGTAGGAATAGGTAGTAGATGAAATGGAGGGGGTGGATTAGAAAAAGATGGAAGTAGCTTAGATGTATCTGGAGATAGGTGGCTAGCAAGAGTTTGAATATTGTTTGTGAAGAAAGAGTTGAAAGCATTAGCTGTTTGTGTAGGATTTTCTGGGTTAGAGTCTTGTGGGTCGGGTGTTATAGATTGCCCTGGGGATAGAAGATTATTAATGCCTGTCCAGAATTTTTTAGGTTCCTTTTTGGATGATTGTTGTAGATGAAGGTAGTAGTTCTTTTTATCTGTCAAGATGGCTTTTTTTGTACTATTTCTACATTCTCTAAAGATTTGACGGTCAGCTAGATTCTTAGTGTTACGCCATTTAGCCCAGGATTTATTTCTGATCGTGATTTTTTGTCTAGTATTATTGGTCAGCCAGGGGGCAGGTTTGGCTTTGGTCCTGATAGTACGTATTGGTGCGTGCTGGTCAAGAATAGCAAAAAATGTAGAATTGAAGTACTGTACTGCATCATTGAGAGGAAGAAATTTTAGAGGAGACCAGTCACATTGTCTCAGTTCTGTCAGAAAGGATTCTGAGTTAAATTGTTTTTAGAACGTAATGTTCTGACTGTGTGTTGAAGGATTATATTAGTTTTATGCCTAATAATATATGTTAGAGAGTGGTCACTTAGATCGCCTGGAAGTGTGCCGGTTTTATAGGTTTGTTGGGGGTGTTAGTAAGTATCCAGTCTAATGTGTTATCCTTGTTATTGTTTTTATTTGTTCTGGTAGGGCAGGTAATTAGTTGTGAGAAGCCATGTAGGTTTATGTGGGAGGTGGGGTTTAAGTTGTTACAAGAATTCCAATTAATGTTTAAGTCACCTAAGATATAAGTTTCTTGTGGGAGATTAGTGGAGAGCCAACTGAGGATATTTTCAAGAGCATAAATGTTATTTCCTGGGGGAAGATACATACAAATTATGTATATGGCTTTTCTTTTGTTGATTTGAAGTTTAGAGCAAATTATTTCAGCACTATTGATTGTGGGGAGGTTCAGATTTATAGTACTGATTTGAAGCTGGGTTTTATAGAGAATTGCTACACCTCCCCCTTTTTTTATTGAGCGGTCAAGTCTAACAAAGCTGTGAAGTTGTAGTAATGACCAAGTGGATATGGCATAAGTGTTCAAAATGGAAATATTTTTGAAGCAAGCACTGAAGCAGCCACACCACTAATGAAGTGCTCTTTGAGAAAAAAGGCAGTTAGCTGCCTCCTGATGGCAAAGATAATGAAGTTAGAAATCCACAAGTAAAGGCTCTACTTAGCCACTGCAGGCTCCACCTACCTGAAGCAAAAAATGGCAAATAAATGGATTGCCTCGTTGAACTTGTCAAACTTCTTCAAGTAAAACCTGACAGCATATATTCAAATATGAAGGCTTCTCCCTCTGGATTCAGGCCACAGGAGAGAAAAAAAACAAGGAGAAGAACGGATGATTTAAAGACAGTTCTGGCCAATCTTTCTGAAAAATAAATGAATATGTTTTAAAGGATTTTGAGGCGTCTGACACACTGGAAAGTGATGCCAACTAATTCTGAGAAAAGCAATGGCCATGAAGAACAGCATCTTCCAAAGGACAAATGGTGCAAACACATCAGCTGGTTTGAAGGACAGGCATGTCTGTAAATTATGAAGTTTTAATCTCAAGGAGAACATTGGTTCTTCATTAGCAGGTAAATATGGAATAGGGATGTGCTAGACAATGGTTTTCCTTTCCATAAGGTTAAGTTGTGCAGAGGGGTGCACCTGGTGGTGGATTAAGTAAGTTAAGTCATACAAGTGTCTCAGCTTGATGGGTAAAGGATAGCCTCCTGTCCACATGAAGAAACACTTCCAGTTATTTAGTTAGTCTGGTAAGTGGGAGGCTTCATTGCATCTTCATTCATCTCTCAGACTAATGTAGGTGTCTTGTTTTCTAGACTGAATTTTACAAATATCATTTAATGAAAATATAAACAATATTCCTGTCTGATATATTTAAAAACAGACTTTAATTGTATAATATGGAATTTCACAGACAAAACAATGCTTTCTGCCAATTTTTGTGTGCAGTACAAAACAGCACTGAATAATGAGTCTACACTTGACTGCTCCAACTGTTCAACTCCATTTCAACAGGCCAGATTTGAAAAATACAATGGGATCACTTAAGATCTCTTCAGAAAACCAATTTGATAAATATTTTGTTAGTCTATTGTACAGCTCATAATTAGTGCAAACAGGCAGTAGAATAGTCCTCAAAAAATATTGTGTCGTAGTATGACTATGAACTCAAAGGTGCTGCTGTGTACAAACTTATAACAAATACAGTATTATAACTTACAAACTATCCCCTTACATTGTTAATTTACAACTACTACAACATACACAACTAGCAGAGAACTGTGAAAAGCAGGAGTACGATAATGTGGGCATGTGTGGCCAGTATGCAACTAGGGTAGTAGCACTTTTCTCCTACTCTGCTTCTACATATATCTCTGACAGGAAAGTATATTTCTAAACAAATCTAAACAACTTAATTGAGTGAATTTTGATAAATCTTGCAATCCTTGAGGATTTTATCATTTTTTTTTTTTTACATATTCCATTCTTTTCCTGTCAAATTCTCATGGGAAATAGTCATCACTGTATCCAGCCTTATAATGAGTCATACAAAGTTAACTTCACAAGAGTCTGTACTTAAAAAGAGATTCATTCAGTACTAACATTCAAGAATTATCACTTAGGATAGATAAACTGGACCCCAAAACTGAGGATTTTAAACAGAACTTTTCCAAACAAATGGAACAAATCAATGAAGCTATGTAGCTGCAGAAGACCCATATATCAGGCATTGAAGATTATTTAAATAACATAGAAGGAAGACTGAATGACGATGAAAATAATATTGAGTTCCTGTTAAAGCAAGATACTCTTCTCCTAGTCAAAATTGATGACCTTGAAAACATCTCGCAGGAATAATATCTGTATATTTGGATTACTGGAAAGAACTGAAGGCAATAATATGATTAATTTTTCATCTTCCTGGCTCCACAAAATTTTAGACTTACCAGAAGCACTCTCATTCAGAACAGAGAAAGCACATCATAGATCCTTACTTACTACTGCATCTAAAATAACACTTCTCCAAAGTCTAGTATTGTTAATTTTTTTCCTCTCAAAACAAAGAACTTGTTCTTAATGCTGCCTGGACTAGATCACCACTCAGAACAGATGGATGTAACATTCATTTTGACAATGACTATTTTGCATCAGTAATCTCCAAGTGAAAACAATTTCTTCCTTTCATTATAGAACTTAAAGAAAAACAAATAAAAGTAAATCTACTGTTTCCTGCCAGATTAAAATTTTTTCTTTCAGATGAAACTAAACTCTTCAAAGATCTGGACCATGCATGGTCATATCTAAAAACTAATAAAATATTAGAACAAACAGAAGATATGGATTGGTCCATTATATCCTTCAAGAGTTAAGCAGAGAAAAATAGATGGTAGGTAAATGAAAAGAAGAAGAAATTAAGAGGAAAATGACTGGTTTCTTAATTTATATATAAAGAAAATAAAGTGCTATAGATTGCTTTTCTTATGTAAATATGTCTATTCTATATCTTTGCATTTTTTAAACAATACTGGAAAAGATCACATACTCATCAGTAACATAAACAGAAGTTAGAAAATCAAAAAGAAGTCTGTTATTACAGGGTAACCTAACCTTTTATGTTATACTTGCCTGTTTTATAAACAACCAATACTTTACTGATATATTATCACAAAATATTATTACGGCTTTTTAGTCTCAATCCTTATTTAAAAGAATCACATGGCCCCATACCAAAATTTACACCATGGTGTTGCCTTCACAGTTGGTTACCATTAAGTTAATGCATGCTTTCTGTCTATATGTCAGATGTCCCACTGGGAAAGAAACAAAGAACTCAAAAAAAGTAAACGTAAGCAGCACAGGATACTCCAATTTATTGTCACAACACAGGATAAGCAAAATTCCACACACTAAGCGCTTTCACCATATTACAATGGCTTCTTCAGAGTAGAGTGGGAACAGTTGATCCATACATTTAAAAAGCTTGACATCACCTACACTCAGCCAATCATAACATAAAAACAATTAATACTGCAAGCAGGCTTCAATACATAACCTATTCTTAAATTCATATACATGTTGTAAAAAATATATTTTATATATATATATATATATATATATATATATATATATATATACACACACACACACACACACACATTTCATATCCACATCTTAACCATTTACTATATAAAACGTAAATATATAAATATTAATACCTAAATAATGTAACATGTAAAAAGCAAAATAAAATGTATAGTCTTAAAGACAATTTCCAAAATACTAAAACATGTAATATAATAACTCTCATTCAAAGAATTTAACATATAATAAATTACTATAAATATGTATTATAACTTAACAGCTCTGGTTTTAAGTATAGGCAATAGAGCAACATTCTCGTTCAGTCCAGGTGGACACATAGCATTTAATCTAAATTGCCATTTGATCTCAAGTGTTTCTACTTTCAACTTAGAATCACCTCCTCCCTAACTTACAATTATCCTATCTAGAACAAAGAAAAAATATTTTTTTAAATTAATATATAAAGTGATGTGCATGTAAAGTGCATTGTGCTGATTTTTAGTTCTAATGGCCCGTATGTGTTCAGAAATCCTGTCCTTTAGTTTTCGTGTGGTCATACCTACATAATAACTTTTACAACTTGTGCATGTTGCAACATAAATTAACATAGTGTTGCAACTCCACCTGCCTGGACAAGATAAGGTTCTATCACATCCTGTTACTGAAACATATGGACCATCATTGATAAATTTTCAGAATTTACATGAACCACATTTGTATATCAACGATACCTATTTCTTCCTTTTTGGAGCCTCAAATATATTTTTTAAATTTTGATCCCTACTATAAGTGATTCTCAGTTTAGATCCTATAACTTTCTTAGTTTGTTCGCTGAGGATCATCCTCTAAGCACCATTAATAACTGTGTTAAATGATGGGGCAAGGTGGTTGTATCTCAAAACTATAATACTAACTTGGTCTAATGTTTCAACTATGGTAGATTTAGTGGAATGTTGAAATTCAGTACATAAAATAGGCTGAAAGGCCGTACCCCTCCTTGATATAATTTCATTTCTTACTTTTAATACTAACTTAAGGGGGTACCCTCTAGCCAAAAACATTCCAACTAGTTTAAAAAGTCCTTGCTTAATCAAGTCATCCTCACTAACCAATCTTGACAGACTAACCATCTGTCCCTTAACTATTCCTTTCCTCTGATGATATGGATGGCAACTATTGTAATGTAATAATGCATTGTAAAAAGTTTTTTTCCTATATATGGTACTACTTTGTTTACCAGCATCATTCTTCAAATGAATGTGCAAAAAGTATATTTCTGTCAAATGCCAGGTACTAGTAAACCTAAAAAAGGGGTTGTGTTATTAAGATATTCTACAAAGTTATTAGCTTTGTCACCATCGCCATCCCATAAACTCAAAATATCATCCAAAAGTCTGGAGTATATTAAAATCTTTGATGTATAATGTGACTGAAAAACATAAATCATCTCCAAATTAAGTAAAACTAACTTGGCAAAAATAGGGGCACATATAGCCCCCATTGCCACTCCAGAAATTTGGTGAGAAGTCTCCCCTTCAAAACTTAAAAAAAAAATGTTAGTTAAAACCAACTCCATTAAATCCACTAGTACATTTATTCTGGTTTTGTCGATACCTTGTCCCATTAATAGGCTTTCACGAAAAAACACAAGTCCTTCTTTATGTGGAATGGTAGAAAATAAATTAACAACATCCACAGTTAAAAATGAAAAAGTCCTAGTGGTTTTAAAGTCCCTTACTCTCTCTAAGCAATGCCATGAATGTTTAAAGATGTGAGGTATTCCCTCTAATAATTTTTTGGTCTTATGATCCACAAATGCTGCTAGTGGCTCAGTTTTCGACTCCCTAGCCACCACTATAGGTCTAAATGGTGGGTTGTATAAGCATTTGTGGATCTTGGGAATGCCAAAAATTACAGATATAACAGGGTGTTTAACAGAAAAATATTTAAACTCATCTTCATCAATAGCCCCCGGAAATACTGCATCCAACAAATATAAATCAATTTTGGCATATGCTACATTAATCTCATTTTTTTGATACATTACAATAAGTTGAACGGTCACTCAATATTTCATAAATTTTAAATACATAATCATAGTGGGACATAATCACGATGCCCCCCACCCTTATCCAGTTTCATGATGCGTATATTTCTATCACATGCCAGTTTGGTTAAAATCTTTCTCTCATCTTGACTTAGATTGTCATTTACTGCTTTAAAATTCCTACATATTTTCCTCATTTCATTTTCGCACAACTTTTCAAACAATAAGATATATGCAATATTAGGAGGTATAAACAAACTTTTTCTATGTAAACCATCATTTGTTCTATTGTTGTTGTTTAAACCAGAAAAAAATAAATTCAGGTTTAACTGTCTTGTAAATAACTTCAAATTAATAAGAACATCTGCCACATCTAGCTGAAAGTTACGTACAAAGGTAATACCTTTGCTAAACAACCTGTGATAATGTTCATTCGAAGTCAATGCACTGTAATTATAAATACTAAAATTATCCTTACTAAGTAATTCACAATTACCAATATTGTCAACTATAATTTCATTATTACTTTCTAAAAAAGCATTGTCATTATTGCCTGAAGAAATTTCACTATAGTTGAAAACAGTACAGTTGCTATTACTAAAATATTCACAGTTAACAAGAGTATCATTTGAAATGTTGGTATTACATTCAGTAGGAACATTGTCATTATTGTCAGTCTTGTCAGCTAAAGTCTCAAGAACCAGTAAATCTAGTCCCCCCCCCCCCGATGCCTGTTGTTGTAATTCGGTTGTTGTAATATGTCCTGTTGAAACGAGGGCCCGAATTTGACTGGTAGTAATTGCATGGTGGGCCTCCTTTTCCACTGATTTTTTGCTCTATTACTTATACTTAAAACCAGAGCTATTAAGTTATAATACATATTTATAGTCATTTATTATATGTTAAATTATTTGAATGAGGGTTATTATATTACATGTTTTAGTATTTTGGAAGTTGTCTTTAAGACTATGCATTTTATTTTGCTTTTTACATGTTACATTATTTAGTTATTAATATTTATATATTTACATTTTACATAGTAAATGGTTAAGCTATGAATATGAAATGTGTGTGTGTGTGTGTGTGTGTGTGTGTGTGTGTATATATATATATATATATATATATATATATATATATATATATATATAATTTTTTTTTTTATAACATCTATATGAATTTAAGAAT
Organism: Protopterus annectens; assembly: GCF_019279795.1. Taxonomy (NCBI): domain Eukaryota; kingdom Metazoa; phylum Chordata; order Ceratodontiformes; family Protopteridae; genus Protopterus; species Protopterus annectens. Next base: position 533,537,438 of record NC_056736.1, read on the forward strand.
AGGTTATGTATTGAAGTCTGCTTGCAATATTAATTGTTTTTATGTTATGATTGGCTGAGTGTAGGTGATGTCAAGCTTTTTAAATGTATGGATCAACTGTTCCCACTCTACTCTGAACAAGCCATTGTAATTTATTGAAAGCGCTTAGTGTGTGGGATTTTGCTTATCCTGTGTCGTGACAATAAACTGGAATATCCTGTGCCGCTTGGGTCTACTTTTTTGTTATTTTTCAGCTCTGTATGTCAGTTGTAGTTGCATTGAGTTTGATTACATTAGTTTACATATCTAATTCTCTAAGTAGTCTTACTCCCATAGGCTCATAGGTGTGTACTAGGCTAATGGCCCTGGGGTCTTTACAAGCCTAGCCCACAGAAGTGCCCTGGCATTGTGGCGCCCATCATTAGTTCCCAGTGCCTCTATCAAGTAGAGCCATTGGAGTGATCCCTGGGGTAAACTTTCTATTTCCCATCCACTCATCAAAATTTTACTTGAAGAGGGATAGTGAGGTGCTCTGCTTGACATGTATGGGAAGTACATTCCAGAGCATGGGTAGTCTCTGGGTTATGAACCTGTGCCTCCAGCATGTTCTGTTGATTGTGGTAATGAGGTTGAGGTCTCTGGAGTGTGTGGTGTGGAGGGATTGGGATTTCTTTAGATGTAGCATTTCTAACAGAGCTGGGTCAGACATGGCTTTGTAAGTCAAGCAGAGATTGCTTCTTAGTAGAAGATATGAGACAGAGTATAGCTGGAGTTTTTTGAGTCTGTCAGTGTAGGACACATGTTTAATGCCTAGAATCCTCTTTGAGAGGTACATTTGTGGCCTCTCCAGCTGTTGCAGGTGTCTAGTGAGGTACATGCCAAATGGGGCATTATACTCTATGATTGGTCTAATGAGGGAAGAGTAGAGAGAAATGATGACCTCTTACTTCCTGGATGCAAAACCCTTGGCAATGTGATGTGCCACATAGAAGGACTTTCTGACCACAGTGGGAATGTGGTGGCCGAAGAGAGGTTGCTGTCAATCTGTGTCCCCAGATCTCTTATAACACCTTCAGTGTTCAATGGGCTCCCATCAATGTGGTAATTAGTGGGAATTGAGTTTTTCCCAAAGGGGATGACGACGCATTTTTTGGTATTAAACTCAAGGCCATGATTTCAACACCAGTCGTTGATCTCAGTGAGGCCTTTCTGTAGGATATCTGCATCACTTGTGGAGTTAATAATGGCTCCCAGCTTGCATTCGTCTGTGAATCTGGTCAGCCAGAGTCTCTCTTTGTTGGCCTGGACTTCTGAGAAGTAGATGCCAAACAGGAGAAAACCCAGGACCGATCCCTGCGGGTCTCCACTCATGACAGGTTGGCAGTCTGACTTGGAGTCCTCTAATTTGACACTGTGGGTTTTATCTGTGAGCCAATTTGCAACCCACCTAACGATACAGGGGTTGATGCCTAGTTTGCTGAGTTTATCCATAATTCCTGAGTGAGGAATGGTATCAAAGGCCTTGGCCAGATCGAGGTAGGCTGTATGAACTCCCTTACCTTCATCCACCACCCTGGTGACTGACTCAAAGAAGTCAACCAGGTTGAGCAGGCATGATCTACCTTTCACAAAACCAAACCGCGTGGGATCTAGAGTTTGGAGATTCCCTATATCCTTGTTAATTAGGTCCATGATGATGCGCTCCATAGCTTTACATATCTGACTCATCAGGCTAATGGGGCTATAATTTCCAGGGTCTGTAGTAGTTCCTCCTTTATGGAGAGGGTTGACTATAGCAGTGTGCCATTCGGTAGGGACAAAGCCTGAGCTGAGGCTGTGTGTGAACAGAGCACACAGATGTGGTACCAGTTCTTTGTAATTCATGGGTATGGCTATTTCCATGCATTTATGTGTGTTCGTACAGTGCATTGGTGTATGATTCAGCAGTCATGCATCTATTTTCCATTGGCGTGGGAGCCGTGAAGTTAGCCACCTCTGTTTTTAGGAGTCCAAAGTCAGCTTTGGAGAAGTTTTTCATGGTGGATACCTTTGCGGGGGGGGGGGGGGTGAGTGAGATGTGGATTTCCATGGTGATTAGTTTGTGGTCGGATCTAACCAGGGAGGAATTGAGTATTGGTATAGATCAATGGTTGCCCATGTTAGTAATAACCAGGTCAAGGATGTTGCTTCCTCTAGTGGGGGTAAGAATGAGCTGGTCCAGGGCATTGGAATTGATGAATTCCAGGAAGTGTTAGGCCAGTGCATTGGTGCTTGAGTAGTTTTCCCAGCTGATGGAGGGGTAGTTGAAGTCACCTAGTATGAGAGTGTTGGGTTGGATCTTAATAGTTTCCAGGGTGCTTAGGAATGTGGAGTGAGAGTCTTGGGACATGGTTGGGGACCTACAGCAGGCTACAACCTGAATCGCCATCCCATAAATGGGAAATTATTTACTAAAAAGGGTCTTATGTTTCAAGTAGCATTTCATGTTTTAAAAGCATTAACAGTGAAAAAATGCCTTACAGGGGGATAAATAGACAAACATATTTTATGAATGTAGATGTGGCCCTGCTTGACTGTAATTCACTGCAACATTTGAGGAGTTGTTTTACCATTACTAATAGTATAGCCTGAAAGCTGTTTACTTTATTAGTGGATGGGTTGTGATAATGTGTATCTACTATGCCTTACAAAATGAATTGCTATGTGTGTGTTTTTGGGGGAGGTGGATACTTCCATTCTCTGTGGATATATTTCATGTTATAGTTCAGAAATGAAGGGGCTGTGATGCTTGGAATAGATCTAAAATAATCTCTCCTTACAGATTTGTTATATGTGTTTCTTAGTCTTGATAATGAGTTGAAACTTCCTCAGATAATTAGAGAAACATGTCTGGATACAAGATGCATTTGTAAAAAGTAGAAGCAACATTTTTTTCTCTCTCTAGTGCTTGAACTTTCACATCTTACTTAAACACTTGAAGCTTTCTCTGGTAAATAGCTCAAGCTTTGTGAGGTGTCCCACCCATGCAGAGAATCAGGGCTGTTAACTTATGATTTTGATTGGAGGACAGCTTTAGAAGGTCAATTAAAATAATATTTGGGACCTATGAATAATGCATTAGCTCAAATGTCACTATGTTCTCAGTTGAACAAAGTCAATGAAAATATAAGATTGTGAATGGGGCATGCAATAAGACACAAACTCGATTTCTGGCTAACAAATTAAAATCTAAGTTATATTGCATTGTTAAGACAGCATAGCTTAATAATATAATTCACTATGCTATAGTAGGTTACCAAAAGTTTATGTTTTTCTCTTTCTAGATGATTAGTTTTGATATCTTTTTTGAATGAAAAACAAACATATGGACATACCATTTCTGTTATTCAAAGCAGTATAGTTTGTTAAATAGGACAAATGATAAGAAAGCTCTGCAAAGCATGTAAACCAAAGATTTGATGTATATTTACATTAAGATCTGTCATACGTGTTACCCTTTATCATTTAATAAGGAAAACAAAATAATGCTCCATGTTCTGTGATACATTCTTGAGTACATTTCTTGAAGATTATATTTGAATGTACATATTAAGATGTTTCATAGAAGCATTACATTTATAGTGACACATATGTATGACATTGGCAACCTTTATATTAGAAGCTTGATGTTAGTCATGTGAATGTTATCATTACACCTGAAGTTATCATATAAAAAACAAGGAAAGAAACAAATCTTATGCTTAATAGGGATGACATAAGATGTGTTACTTTATTATAGTAAACTGCTGAGCATAAACAGAAATACATTATTGTTTAAATGTTTCGTGAGATCTATTTATCTATTATTATTACATTTTCACTGAATGAAAATAGATGATTCGGGAAGGAAATTGATCTTTTTGACAGGACATAATAGGAGTCTCTCACCTTTTCAAGATGACAGTAGATGAGATTCAAGATTGTATATAATTATGGAACAATAATAAGAAATTTTATTTATCTCTTAGTGTTTTAATGAACATTAACTGGGTCCCTGCTAGACAGAGGCACAATAAATTAACGGTAAAGGGACTATATTCTGTGACCTACTATTCATAGGCACAGTTTATAAATCTAAAAGGGTGGCAAAAGCCAAACACACTTTGGCTAGGCTTATAAATGCCCTAGGGCAGATAGCCTAGTATCAACCTATGAACCTATATAAAATGAGAAATATGTAAGTTAAACAACAACTTTGGGACATATAATACTCTCTTATTTTTCACACACACACACACACACACACATATATATATATATATACCAGATTTAAAGGCTACAAACGTGTGTTCACTTTGCTGCTAATGACAATTTTGTTTAATTGAAGCAGAGTGGTTTGGGCTTTTTAGAATAGTAGTTGGGTTTTGCTTGGATGGTTAGACTATTCAAGCAGGGTGTGCTAGACTCCATGAGGGTTTTGAACGATTTTAAAAGTAAGTGTTTAGTTACATTAAAAGTTTTATTTTTTTTGTGGGTGTCTACAATAATAAGTGATGTACTTGCCATAACGTTCCATGTTTGTAGCCCATCTCACCTACATTCTTTCTGGATGTAGTCCTATCTCATCGTAATTACTGCTGGATGGGACAGCATCCCCAGCACCTTTATCCTGGGTGGCTCAAGCAAAGAGACTCTTCAGTACAGTGGAAACCAAAGGATGACCTGTCCCGGGAGGCCAAATCCAATTTGTAATGAGTGACAAAGGTATGACGTCTTGCCAAGTAGCTGCTGCACAAATGGTATCAATTGGGAGTTTTGATTTGAAGGCATATGAAGCTGAAACTGCTCTAGTTGAATGGCCTTTTACTTTAGCAGGTAGTTGTTTCCCAGCATTTTTGTGAGCAAATGAGATACAGTCTGAAAGCCATTTAGACAGAGTTACCTTGGAGACAGGCAAGCCTTTGTTTTTGTCTGAGAAGGAGCAAATAATTTATCCGATTTTCTAAAATCTTTAGTCCTATGCAGGTAAAATCAGAGAATTCTATGGACATCTAATTGATGTAGTCTGTATTCTGATTTATTACTGTAATTTGGGAAGAATACTGGCAATTCAATAGTTGTGTTTAGATTATGTTCTGTGCATAACTTAGGGAAGAAAGAAGGATTAGTTCTTAGGGAGAATCTATCCTTATGGAATATAATGTAAGGAGGTTGAATGGTCAGATCTTGCAATTCTGAAACCCTCCTAGCAGATGTTATAGCTACTAAGAAAAATGTCTTCAAGACAACAATTTCAAGTTGGATGAAGAAGACGGTTTGAATGGTGGAGACATCAATGAGGTCAGAACTAAGATTTAGTCCCGGGGCTCCTGAGGTTGCCTGATTTGAGGTCTGAGAAGGAGAACTCCTTTCAAAAAGGTTTTACATAAAGAGTGGGACATAATAGGATTTCCCATGCTCCAAAAAATGATAAATTGAGATTGCAGCCATCTGAACTCTAATTGCAGCAGCTGCAGCTCCTTCTTGAAAAACAGATGTAAGGAAGAACAGGATAGACTCTATGGCAGCTGAATAGGGATCTATGCTTTGTTTAGCTGCCCAAATGGAAAACATTTTCCATTTGCTGGAATATAATTTCCTGGTGGAAGGTTTGTGAGAATGTGTTTAACAGTAGGAGAAGGGATATACACTTGGCTATTTTGGAACTGGAGCAGCCATGCTGTCAATTTCAGGGTTTGGATGGTAGGATGGAGCTGTCCTGATTGGTGAATCAGAAGGTCTGGAGATGGTTCCAGAATCTATGGTTCCTCCAAGAGATAGGGCCACAGGAAGGGGAACCAGACTTGGCGAGGCCAGTAGCAATGAAGATCAGGGTACTCTTCAACAGTTTTGCTTTCTGAATCACTTTTGGTATGAGAAGAAAGGGAGGAAAAGCATAAAGAAGTTCTGGAGGCCAATTGTGGACCAGAGCGTCACTGGGTGACAACCCAAGTGGGGAATGACAGCAAAGTAGTTGCTGCATTTGGCATTCATGTATGTGGTGAATAGGCTGCAGCAAGGGTGGGCCCATTTGTGGAAAATCTCTTCTGCAACTTCTGTTTTCAGGGACCACTCATGTGGCATCAGAATTGCTTGACTCAGTTTGTCTGCTATCACAGTGGACTTCCCGAGAATGTGTCTTGTTACCAGAAAGTATTGAGTGTCCATCACCCATTTCCATACTCTTTATGGCTCTCAACAAAGTGGGTAAGACTTGGTTCCACTTTGTTTGTTTATGTACCACACTACAGACTGACTGAATCGCAATTGTCCTGGTGGGAAGAGAACTGTGAAGTGCTTGCAATGCATATAGCACTGCTCCCATCTCCAGAACATTTATGTGCAAGTGGTTCTCGTGATCCTGCCAGATACCTTGGACCGTCATTCCCAGATAATGCCCCCCACCCTATCTGGGAAGCGTCCATGGTCAAGACTGCATTTTGTTGAGGGAGAAGAAGGGGACGACCTAGATAAAGCTGATTTGTATGTAACCACCATGTTAGATCCTTTTTGCAAGAGTTCGTAATGAGTATTTGGTGGGACAAAGGTAGATCCTGCATTGACCACTGGGCAAACAGTAGCAAATGAAGTACTCTCATGTGTAGATGGGCTAAGGAAACTAAAAGAATGATGGATGCTATAGCTCCTAGGACTTAAAGAATTATCCTGGCCTGTACTTTATCTTTGGTCAGCAAGAGTCTGACTTGGTTGTGCAATGATTCTATCCTTTCTGGTGTCAGTTTTGCTGCCATGGTGGTTGAGTCTATGTCTGAGCCTAAGAAGACAATGTGCTGTGATGGGGATAAGGTGGATTTTTTTAGATTTACTGTAATTACTAATTTGGCACACAAAGATAGAGTCTCGTCCCTGGCTCGGATTAGTTGGTGCTTGGTGGTAGCAATGAGGAGCCAGTCATCTAAGTATGGAAACAGCTGGAATCCTTGACATCTCAGGTGAGCCGTGACCACCACCATACATTTGGTGAACACTCTGGGGGCTGTAGTGAAGCCAAAGGGCAGTGTTTGAAATTGAAAATGACTGGCTCCTTGCCGAAAGCGTAGATGTCTTCTGGAGCACCTCTCCATTTTGATATGGTAGTACACATCCTGAAGCTCTATGGAGCACATCCAATTGTCTTTTCCGATAAATGGAAAAATTGACTGCAGAGTGATCATACGGAAGTTCAGTTTTGTTACAGAATTGTTAAGCTTGCTGAGATCTAGAAATGATCTCCAGTCCCCGGTCGTTTTTGGAATTAAAAAGAATCGTGATTAAGTTCCGGATCCTATTTGCTCTGTGGGGACTTCTTGGATGACTCTTTTTTGAAGCAACAAGATGACCTCTGATGTAGCATGGTCTATTTGATTGGGTAGTGCATCTGGTAAAGTCCGATATGTGGGGGGGGGGGGTCTGAAACAAAAGGAATCGGGTAACCTCTGGAAATTATATTTTGTACCCATTGATCTTTGGAAATTTGTAGCCAGGTGCTTGGTTACAGTGAGAGATGATCCCCGACTGCCTCCAGAGACAGACAGTCAGGCAACCCCTCAGGGGCAATGAAAGGGACGATCAGAGAAAGCATCTCTATCACCCTGTTGTTGTGGACCCACTCTGCCGCGAGCACTGCGTCTTCCATTATAACCTCTCCCTTCTGCCTCTAGGGGAGGGTTGACCTTGTGCTTGAAGGAAACCTTTTTGGGATTTATGGAACCCCATTTTCTCTCCTGTTTGACCCTTGGGATAGGGTCTAAAAGGAAGGGAGAAACGGACTCCGGTAACAGATAAGGTTTTCCCTTCCTGCTTGCACCTGGTCAAAGTCTCTTTTACCTGAGGTCCAAAAAGAGTTGAACCATCAAAGGGGACATTGGTAGAGGAAGACTTGAAGGATTCCATAAAATTGCATAGACACATCCAAGAATGTCTCCTAAGAGAGATCCTTGCTGTGGCCACCCTGTTCACTCCATCAGCTGCATAGGAAATCAGCCTCATGGAGGAGTCAGCAATAGAAGTAAGGGTGGAGAGCTGCGCAGATACCTTGTCAGTGTATTCCGAAGCTACTGAACCCTGAAGGGTATCTCCCAACCCCTTTAGGAGATCCCTTTGAAGCCTAGTAAAATGGGACAGGTAATTTAGCGATCATAAGGTAAATACCGCTGAAGAAAAGGTACACTTTCCATACCTATCCATCGTCCTAGACTCTTTATTAGGAGGATGGATATTTGAGGATGTCTCTGACAACTCCTTCTTCTTGGCCACTGCTACCACCATAGCATCCACAGGTACTCCCTTAGTTAGAAAAGATTTGTCTTCTGGAGTGGTCATAAATTGTTTGGCCTCCTTGGGACAGGCTCCACTGTGTCTGGAGAGGTCCATGCTTTCTGGGATATGACCCCTAAAAGATGGTCATATGGCAGTGTCACCCAGGAGGTGGAAGGTCAGGAACCAAAAGCCTCAAGGTACACTGATTCATCCTCAGTAGGGTTAGAGGTCTTCCAATCACCCCTCTGTTGAAGGATTTCAAGGTTGTCCACAAAGGAGACATCCTCAGAGGGGGATCTTGAGGACCCTTCTGACTCATCCAAAGCAGTGTCCAAAGTGACAGACTTTGGTGAGTCAATGTGCTTCCTCTTACAAAGTCTCTTCCGAGGGACATCTCCAGTGGGATAATCTGGGGAGGCCTCAGAAGAGGGGACATCTCCAATGGGGGCTCCTTGAGGCTCTGGTTCCCTACGCTTAGGGGCAGACCGGAGATAACAGGTTGCTTCCGGCTGCTGGAGGGACATCGGGTCCAATGGCAGGGCTTTAGCACTAGACAAAGTTTTCTCTATCACCTCGAAAGCCTTACCACCCCACTCCAAAAAAAGACCTCAGCTCCAAGGAAATGGAAGGTCAACTCTGAGCAGGAGGGGCAAGTTCTGAAGCGGATATCAGAGCCAACCTCACATGAGCCGAAGCACTGAGAGGGACGGTCGGTTCTGAAAAAAAAATGGGGTGACTTTCCCTCTCGGAGTTGACCCAAGAGCGTCAGCTCCCACACCCCTCAGCTCCAGACTTGAGCCGATGAGGACAGAGTTATTGGTTCTGAGGAAGCAGGAAGAAATTTCTGAACCGAAGGTTCCAGCACTAAAGGACCTGAAGCATTAGACTCCAAGAGCAAAGCAGTCAGATGAGGAGCAGTAGACTGAAGATGGGACGGCTTTGAAGCCCTTGGGTCTGGAGGAGCTAAAATTTTTGCCAGCGCCAGGTCACAGAGTAAGCCTCTTCACCATCCGCTCGACATCCTCATCAGAAAGTATCCTGGAGGAATGGGTGGAGATAGATGGAGATCTCCTCCTTTCCAAAACAGCAGATCTTAAAATTGTGGAAACTGGTTCCAAAATAGGTGAGTGTCTCGGCAGAGAAAGTTGCCTCGGCAGCAGTGAAACAGATGGCACTGAGACTGAAGAAGCAGAATTGGAGCTAGAACTCTTCGGCTCAGTCACTTTTGATTTCTTTGATGGTTTTGAAGCCCGAACCGATGGAGATTTTTCTTTTATGAGTTTTAGGAAATGTCTGACCTTATTCCAGCTGTTCTTGGAAGGAACTAGTCATAAGGCCCCTATCTATAAGTTTCCTTTTCCTTTCATTAAGAACCCCGGTGCTGAAAGCCTGACAGAAGGTACAGGGTTCTTGTAAATGAGCCTCTCCAAGACAGTACACACAAATGGTGTGACTGTCAGTCAGTGACATTTTTTGAGAACATTTGTTGCATTTTTTAAAGCCAGAAGGGCGGTGTTCTTTATGTTCTCTGTCTTTATCATTTGACATATTTCTATTGAGAAGAAATAACAATACAATAACAAAAAAAACAATAGTACAACTATAAAGAGAAGAAAAAAAAATATGTATGTATATATATATATATATATATATATATATATATATATATATATATATATATATATATATATTTATATATATATATATATATATATATATATATATATATATATATATATATATATACACATATATATATATATATATATATATATATATATATATATATATATATATATATATATATATATATATATATATATATATATATATATATATATATATATATATATATATATATATATATATATATATATATATATACATAATATATGTATATATATATATATATATATATATATATAGAAGAAGGACTAGCACACACAGATGAAGGTCCCTCTAATTTAAATGAACAACTTTGGCATGCTAACTAAAATGGGCCGTACAATCCTTAAGAAAGGGGGACAGTGGAAGCAATCACTCATATAATAAAGAAAAACTAGTTAAATAGAAAAAGGTGAAGAGATATAGTGAAAAATATCAAAAAAATTCACTTAGCCAATGAGCCAGTAAGAAGACAATCTCAAAGCTTTTGTGGCAAATGAGATCTGGGGAAATGCCATGGTGCACCATGGGATAAGGGATAGCCTCCAGCCAGTAAAAGCTCTCGAGCTTTAGTATCAGCCAAGTCGGAGCCGAGGATCAGCTCCGAACCCATCCAGCAAGAATTACGGCGAGATAGGTCTGCATAACTTCAATTATTATGTATCTAATTAAACTTTTTAAATATTAATGCCAGTATGACTATTAATATGCAGTTCTTTAACAAATATAGTTAATTTTAAGAGAGGTACATCTACATTGTTGACCTGCATGACAAATGACATTTATTTCCATAAATGTTAATGGATTGAATAACTGTTGCAAGAGGGGTAGTATAAACAAATATTTGAAGTTATTTAACTCTCAAGTTAACTTCTTTTTACAAGATACACACCTATTGACAGAAGATAAAGACAGACTTAATGCTAAGTATTACTCTATATTATCTAGTTCACAATATAATAAAAAAGAGGAGCTGCTATACTATGGAAAAATTATTTGCCTATGCCTAAAATCATTGACACATATATGGATGATAAAGGTATGTTTTGTTCTGTTACCCTAGAATATATTAAGGGAATATTCACCCTTATTAACTTATACTAGATTCCTAGAATAAGAATTAAAACTGTTGAACATCTAGAGCAAGTTATTCAAATTTCAAAAGGCAGCATCATACTAACAGGAGATTTTAATTGTATAGTGTCACCAAAGGATACTAATACAATGAGTAAATGGAAAATACAGGCATCAGCAAAGGCACTGTTAAAGTTCAACAAACTATTTCACTTTAGGGACATAAATGATGTCTCAGATCCAGAATCACTTTTCTTTACTCATTACTCATATAGACACAGAACACAATCCAGAATTGATAAAGTATATGTCTCCAATGTGTTGACAGATAAACTAGGCAAAGTTGAAGTGGTATCTTGCCCAACTTCAGATCACAATGCAATCACTTCTGAGCTGTTTTTAAAGTCTAAAATTAACATTATATTCAGGAGGATACTAGCATATGTAACTTGCTTAAAGGATTTTAAGGACATTTTTTATTAAAGAAATTCTTTCTTTTATAGAAATTAACAATACTGGAGATATTTCAAAAATCTATGTACGGTATGCACTAAAAGCATATATTTTTGGTAGAGTCACCAATTGGCTATCAATAAAGAAAAAGCAATGGGACAAAGAACTGTATGAGAGACAAGAAAAACTTGACAAATTAAAACTGGAAAATCAGGTGACAATAATAACATAGAAGTGATTAATAATCTACCTAATAAGTATCTGGACATTTTAAATCATAAAACTAGAATTAATCTAGAAAAGTTTAAGATAATTAATTTCATTATTAACCCAAAATCTATACATAAGTTAGCTAACAGAACAAAACTACTCAGTAAGTCTGATCATATAAAGGAGATTTATTCACATAAGAGTAAATGAAAAGATATGGAAATAGAAGATATTTTAAAAGAATTTAGAAATCATTACAATAAAATTAATCAATATAATATAATAACAGACTCAGAAGGGATAATCAAAACTGTTATCAAAAATATAAAAAAAAATTATCTGATGACCAAGTGAAATTAATTGACAAACCTGTCTAAATGTCTTAAATTCAAATCCAAGTTAACAAATTAAAACCCAACAAGGCACCAGGCAGTGAAAGAATAATACCAGAACTTTACAAGCTACTACCTAAGGAAGCCTTAAACATATTACACAAAGTGTTTTCTATAGTTAAAGACTTAGCAAAAGTTGTTCCCTCCTGGAAATATAATCTTATCTCCCCAATTTTAAAAACTAGCAAAGATCCAACGGAAAGCTCTTTGTACAGATCAATTTCACTTTTAAATGTAGATTATAAATTATTCATGGCAATTCATGCTAATAGATTAAAATATGTTCTACCTTCCATGATTAATGACAATCAAACTGGTTTTATTCTAAATAGAAATACTTATGACAATATCAAAAGAATAATCACAGTAATTGACTATGTAAACAAAACAAACAAAATCTGACATTAATCGGTCTAGACATTAATAGTGCTTTTGACTTTGTAAATTGGAAATATCTTTTGTTAATCTTACAGGAATGTAATTTTTTCAAGTAATTTTGCACATCTCATAAATTGTCTTTATGACAACTGTTTTGTGTATATTAAAACAGGTACTTTTACTTCTGATTCAATACAATTTTTTAAGGGGAACTAAACAAGGATGTCCTCTTTCACTCCTGTTTTACACTCTAATTACAGAACCTTTGGCTAATTTTATTAGGTCACATTTAGACATGAAAGGCATTAGAATAAATGCAAATTTGGTTTCTAAAATCCAATTATTTGCTGATGACATTCTTCTGACACTAAGTGACAGTAATAGTTCCCTTTCTGTTGTTTTTAGGCAATGGATGAGCTCCAAAATGTGTGGTCTCTTCTTTAATTGCAAAAAACAAAGTAGCACTGGCTAAAGAGTCTCTTCACATCAGCAAAAAGTCGATATCCAAGAAACAAAACAGGCTCACCACGACCACTTAAAATTACTGTTCTTTATTCCAATGCAGTAAAAGTAAGCACTTTCACATTGCCAGAACGCTTCTTCAGACTTCAATAACTGCTATATACAAACTAGATAGCTATATATAATATTTAAATAGACACACCTAACAATTAAGTCTTCTTTAATGATAACAAAACAAAAATACTATACATAAAAGCCAATATTGATAGGATAAATGATAGAGTTACTAAATACATTGTCAAAGAGAGAAAATGAACTATTTAGGGATAATTATAACAGATAAAATTAATAATATACGACATTACAATTATACTAACAGCATAATCAGTATAAAGAATCTAATAAATAAATGGAACAATTTTTTAATCACAATGGAAGACAGACCATCTACAATCAAAATGATTTTGCCAAAAATCTTATACATTATTCGATCATTATCTTTACCTCCATCTAAAACATGTATTAAAGAATTTAATACATTAATTTAAATTTTTTTTGGTTCCCCAACAAACCAAGAATTGCCTTAAATCATCATAACAGGGACTGGGCAGCAGGAGGGATTGGACTACCAGATCTAGAATTATATTCTTTATCATCAATTACCTCTTTGGATAAATACTATCTACATAGCCAGGTAGAAAGAGTTTCTAGGATGCTTTTTCATAAAATTTAAACATAACATAAACTCTAATCATAATCTTATACTACATGATAGTTTACATTGGTTGCTAAAAGATTACTTTTCAAAAAGGAGGCACCAGACAACTGACTTTTATTTTATTTCTACTATATCAAATACCTTTAGAAACTTAATTTAGAAAAAAATCCAACATATAAAGCATAGAAGTTTCTTATTTTCCCTATACCATGCACTCAAAGTTAGACACAATGATTACATATAAAGAAAAAATATATTGGTTTCAATTAATGAATAATAAAAAACTGCATTCTGTTGATTATATCATAAGTTAATATGATTTAAAGAAAGGTATGTGGTTGGAAGTACACGTTAATGCAACTAAGGGAAAGAGATCTTATCCCAAAATTAACTGAAATTTTAATAATATTATTAATACAAAACTCACTGGGAGAGTGCGCTTATCCAAACTATATACAGTATTGAGCAAAGAAACAAAAACTTGCAACAACAATTGCTGGAACTATTTTGCTCACATTAATAACAGACCTACAGAAGAAGAGGATAGAAAATAATTTTTAATATCTTCCAAACAGATAACTTCTTCTCTTAGATGGAAACTTTTTACTTGGAAATCCTTCTACAGATCTTTCCTCACACCTCATAAAATTGAATTTATTTATTTTGCATTTGTTGACTGGGTTTCTCCGACTGAGCTGAAGAGCCCTTTTTCAGCAGAGGCCCTTGGAGACATATTATACAACATATTATACAATTTTCATTATAAATTAGCATTAAACAGCAATGGTACAGGATTATTACAAGGCATTAAGTAGCAATAAAGATGTTATGTACTTACCATAACGTTCCATTTGAGTTGTTCATCTCGCCTTCATTCTTACAGATGGGCTCAGAGCCGATCCTTGGCTCCGAGTTGGCCTACTACAAAGCTCGAGGTCTTCAGATAGCTCGAGGCCAAGTCCCTATCCCATGATGCACCTAGAGTTACCTCTGATCCTGTTTGCTGCATATAATAATACCATATGTCATTCTATCACTCCATAAGAGAAAGCTATAGAAGGGTTGAGCAACCAGGAAGAATCCAGCATCTTGGTCTTCGAAAATCCCTGGAGGGGGTAGAAGGGTGGGAAGTAAGAATGAAGGCGAGATGAACAACTCACATGGAACATAAGTACATAACTTCTTTATGTGAAGTTGTTCTATCTCGACGTTCATTCTTACAGATGGGTAGCGTCCCAAGCACCATCTATCTCAGGTGGCTCATGGCAGTATGTTTTTCAGGAGAGTAGACCCAAAGGAGGCCCTGTCAACTTTGTAATGAGTGATAAAGGTACAAAGTCTTGACCAAGTGGCTGCTGCACAAATGTTATCTATAGGAAGTCGGGCAGAAAAGGCAGAGGTTGAGCCTTAATTTTATGTTGTAAGGACATATTAGCAGCTGAATAAGCAAATGTGATACAATCAAATAACCACTTAGAGTTGTTTTAGCCACTTGCATACCTTTCCTGAAGTCTGAAAAAGAAACAAAGAGCTGTTCAGATTTTCTAAAATCTTTTGTTCTATCCAAGTAATATCTGAGCTGTCTATGAATATCAAGTTTGTGCAGCATATATTCTAAATTGTTCGAGTGACTGAGGAAGAAATCTAGCAAATCAATAATTTGATTAAGATTAGTTTCAGTGCAAACTTTAGGCAAAAAGGAGGGGTTAGTTCAAAGTAAGACTCTGTCAGCATGGAAAATCAAATAAGGAGGCTTAATGGACAAGGCTTGAAGCTCTGACACTCTGCTGGCAGAAGTAACAGCTATTAAAAAGATAGTCTTCCATGACAAAAATATGAGGTCACATGAGGAAGCTGGTTCGAATAGAGGGAGAATAACATGAAAAAGCATAAAACTTAGATTCCATGGGGTATAGGGAAATTTCACAGGTGCTCTGAGATGACAGGTCCCTTTGAGAAAGGCTTTGGATAGGTTGTGTGACATAATGTTCAACCCTTCAAATCCAAGGTGAACACGAACTGCTGCTGCTGCAGCTCCTTTGTTGAAGATCATGGTCAAGAACTCTACTATAGAGGCCATAGGGGCTAGGTAGGGATCAATGTTGTTTTTAGAGGCCCATATAGAACTTTTTTTTTTCCATTTGCTAAGGTATAGCTTCCTCGTAGAGGGGATTTATGAGAGGATATGAGAATTTGCTTCGTCTCATTAGAAAGGTTATGGAACTTGGCTATGATGGGAATTGGAGCAGCCAAGCTATCAATTTCAGGAACTGAAGAGAGGGATGATGTTCCCCCAATGAGTGCATCAGAAGATCTGGAACTGGGTCCAGAATCCAAGGGCCCTCCAAGAGATGAAGTCGAAGGAAGGGGAACCAAATCTGATGAGGCCAATGAGGGGCTATTAGAATGATGGTCCTTCCCAGGACTTTTGCTTTCTGTAGTACCTTGGGTATCAGCGGGATTGGTGGGAATGCATAGAGGAGACCCAAAGGCCAATCATGTATGAGTGCGTCCCTTAGGGCTTCTCCTGGAGGGGGAATCAGGGCAAAATAGCTTCTGCACTTCAAGTTCATGTGCTGGTGAAAAGGTTGCAGCAAGGCTAGCCCTATCTGCGGAATATCCTGAATGCTATGTCTTTCTTGAGGGATCACACATGAGGTTACAAAATTGCTCTGCTCAACTTGTCTGCTATCATGTTGGATTTCCCCGGGATGTGCTTTGCTAACAGAAAGCACTGGGTGGATATAGCCCACTGCCATACTCTTACGGCCTTGCGAAAAAGGGGATAGGACCCGGTTCCTCCTTGTTTGTTCAAGTACCAGACCACTGACATGTTGTCTGTCTGAACTGGAATTGTAGCCAAAGGAAGAGAGTCCTGAAAGTACTGCAATGCTAAAAGTACTGCTCTCATCTCTAGGACATTGATATGCAGATGTGTCTCTTGATTGGACCATTTGCCTTGGGCTGTTCTTCCCTGAAAATGCCTCCCCACCCTATCAGGGAAGCGTCCGTGGTCACTGTGGCCACTGGTGGGGGTAGAACAAAAGGACGACCTATCGTGAAATGAAGAGAGGTCAACCACCACTGAAGATCCTTTTTGCATGAGTTTGTGATCATTATAAGGTGATTCAATGGTCTTGCCAAGAGCTCCCAATGTGTGAACAACAGCCATTGCAGAATCCGCATGTGCATGCAACCCAGCGGTATGGCCAAAACTGCAGCTGCCATCATGCCTAACAATTTTAGTACTTCTGATGCTGGAGCCTTGTTTTTGGATATCAGATTGCAGACCTGCTGATGGAGTAGTAAGACTCTTTCTACTGGAAGTCTCAGAATGGTGGTGGTGTCCAATTCTGCTCTGATAAAAATGGTATGCTGCGATGGCGATAAGGCAGATTTTCCTGAGTTTATCGTAACGCCCAGCTGACTGCAGAGTGAAAGAGTGGTGTCCCTGGCTTGAATGAGTTGATGCCTGATGGTGGCCATGAGGAGCCAATCGTCTAGGTACAAAAACACCTGGAATCCTAAACATTTCAGGTGAGCTGTGACCACTGCCCATGCATTTGGTGAACACTCTGGAGGCTGCAGTGAGACCAAAGGGCAGGGCTCGAAACTGGTAATGATTGGCTTCCAGACGGAAGCGCAGATGATCCCTGGATGGTCTGGCCATTTTTATGTGGTAGTATGCATCCTGGAGATCTATCGAGCACATCCAATTGTGTGGTTATCCGAAACTTCTCTTTCTTGACAGATCTGTTTAGTCTGCTGAGATCCAATATAGGTCTCCAGTCCCCTGTTTTTCTTGGAATTAAAAAGAATCTTGAGTAAATTCCGTATTCTATGTGGTCTGCTGGGACTGGTTGGATGACTCTTTTTTTTAGCAATGATCAGACCTCTATTGTTGCCTGTTCCCTGTAACTGGGTGGAATGTCTGGGATTTTTCTTGTCAGTGGAGGGGGTGTGGCGAAAGGAATGAAATATCCTCTGGAAATGATACTTTGTACCCAGTTGTCATTTGTAATTTTGAGCCAGGCATCTGGATACAAAGATAAGCGACCCCAGACTGTCTCCAGAGTAGGACAGTCAGGCCTCCTTTCAGGAGTGCTGGTAGGGCTTCCCAAAGAAGTGATCTCTGTCACCCTGGTTTTGCAGACCACCCTCTGTCACGAGGGTGGCATCTTCCATTATTGCCCCCTCCTCTGCCCCTGGAGTGGGGTTCACCACGTGTGTCCTGAAAGGCTCCTTGGGCTTTTCAGAACTACATCTTCCCTCCCCTTTGACCTTTGGGTTAGGGTCTGGTAGGGGTGGAAAAATGGACTCCGATGGCAGACGGAGTCTTTCCTTCCTGCTCACACCTGGTCGAAGTTTCCTTAACGTTGGGCCCGAAAAGGAATGAGCCATCAAAAGGGGTATTTACAAAGGATGACTTGAAGGGCTCTGCTAAGGAACACAAGTGCATCCAAGAGTGTCTCCTAAGAGAAATTCCTGTACCTGCTGCCCTGCTCGCTCCATCAGCTGCATACAAAATGAGGCACATGGACAAGTTAACTATGGAGATGAGGATAGCAAGCTGGGAGACAACTTTATCTGAAGCTCCTGCAGCTACTGTACCATGAAGGGTATCTCCCAGCTCTTTAAGGAGATTTCTTTGCAGTCAAGTAAAATGAGTTAGATATTTGAGCGAACGGAGTGCAAAGATCGCTGAACTGTAAGTGCGCTTCCCATATCTATCCATGATCCTAGAATCTCTGTTAGGAGAATGGACAGAAGAGGAAGTTTCTGAAATTTCCTTTGAGGTGGCTGCCGCCATTACCATGGCATCAACTGGCACACCCTTGGTCAGAAAAGATTTGTCCTGGGGAGCAGAGATAAATTTATTAGGTCTCCTGGGGACAGGCTCCATGGTGTCTGGAGACTCCCACGCCCTTCACGAGACCAGCTGCATAAGCTCATTGAAGGGCGTAGACACCCAAGAGATGGAGGGCTGAGACCAAAAGCCTTCAGGAGAACAGAGTCATCTTCAGTAGGGTTGGTGGACTGCCAGTCACCCCTCTGCCTAAGGATTTCTAATATCTCAGCAAATGAGATATCCTCAGAGGGGGACTGTCGGGACCCTTCTGATTCATCCAAGTCGGCATTAGATGTCAGTGACTCCTGTGGGCAGTCTAGATGCTTCCTCTTACAGATTCTCTTCCTGGGAAGCTCATCAGTGGGGGCTTCTGGTGAGGTCTCGGAAGAGCAGGGCCACCCAATGGGGCTTCCAGAGGCTCTGGGTCTCTACTCTTGGCAAGGATCTATGAAGCAGAAGCAGAAGCAGACACAGGCGCTTTAGGGGAGGAGGTAGCCGGACGTGAAGTCAAAGATGTCTTAGGAGACATAATTCTCCACATAGCTTCGAAGGCACCTCTGCTCCAATGTGAAGGGACCGCCGGATCCGAGGAAACCGTCAATACCCCTGGCACAAGGAAAGTGGGCTCTGAGCCAGAGGTAGGAGCCGAGCTCATCCGAGCCGAATCCCGGAGAGGCAGAGTCGGAACCAACAAGTCGGTCCGACTATCCTCCCCGGATCCAACCAGAGTGTGTCGGCTCCTAGATTCCTCGATTGGCGCTGAGGATGTCAGAGTAAATGGAGCCGAAGACACTGGAGCAGGTGTCAGCTCCGAAGGCTCCACGATCAACAAGTCCAACTCCTCTGGCTCCGAAGGACTGGTATGGCTCGGAGGATGAAGAGTAGTAGCTGGTAAGAGGGTCTTCAGTTCTGAAGCCGCTTGGGTCAGAGCTGATAAAAATTTAGCAAAGGCCAGTGCCTGTAAAAGCTTCTGCACCACACGATCCACATCCAAATCAGAAAGGCTAATCAAAGACTGAGATGAGTGGATAAAAGGTGGTACAGACTGTAAGAGTGGAGACTTAGGCACTTTGGATACCGGTTCCAAAACTGTGGACTGGCTCCAAAAGGATAAGATGGTCGGCTCCAAGGTCTGTGGAACCAGTATCGAAGACCTTTTAGATTTCTTACTCTCAGAAGTCTTGGAATACTTTGAGGACTTACTGGACCCATCTTGGTCACTCAAAGCTTCTTGGGATGAACGTTTACAGTAAACCTCTGTTGATCAATTTTCTCTTTCACCCCTGGAGAACCCTAAAAGAGAAAGAATGACATATGGAGCAGTTTTCTTGGAGATGCAATGCTCCCAAACAATAAACAGTTTACATGACTGTCGGTGACAGACATTTTCTGCCCACATTTAGGGCATTGTTTAAATCCTGATTTAGGGTGTTTCCCTTGGTCAGCCATACTATAACACAAAGTATCAAAAGAGGGTGCTGTAAAACTGGACACTCCCAAACAATAATAATCAAAGAAGCCCTTTAAAAACTATGGGCTAAATAGTAGTCACACATACACAAAAACGATTTAAACTGAAGATAGATAAATATATCAAAGTTGTGACAGAAAGTCACTATCTAAAGGCACACAACAATACTATACACTACTATTACACACACTAAAATCTAAGCTTTAACTCTATTTTAAAGCTGTGAAAAAAGGTCACTATCTAAGTACACACTATAATCTAAACTACTAATAAAGATAGCTGTGACAGAAAGGTCACTATCTAAGCACACAATATAATGTAAACTAGGCCTAAGAAAATGAGGCCAAATAGTAATTTAAGAAAGAGGCACACCAAGGGAAGGGAAACTACACAAAAAAGCTGTAAGAGCTTATCTAAGTATCTGAAACTATTATTTAAAAAGAATTATCAATATTATGAAAAATACTTGAAGAAATAAGATTTTTACTGGCCCGAGCTAGCGAGAACCTCCGATCTATTGCAGTGGCAAACTAGATATGGGGTAACTCTAGGTACATCATGGGATAGGGACTTGGCCTCAAGCTATCTGAAGACCTCAAGCTTTGTAGTAGGCCGACTTGGAGCCGAGAATCGGCTCTGAACCCATCTGTAAAAATGAACGTAGAGATAGAACAACTTCACATACAGTGTTATACAGTGTCAATAATCAGGAGTATAGCAATGCTCTTTCAAGATGTATAAAAAGAAATAATATGTCACTAAGATTAATATAGTTTTTGGGGTAAGAGGTTACAAAAACCCAGTTTTCTCATAATGTAGTTGCATAAAGGCAAGACAATTACTGTAGAATGTTTCTCTGAGGCGATTAGCTTAACAGGTTTTAGAAGAAAGTAGAAAGAGTAGTTAAAGAAGATTAGAGAGAGCTAGTGAGAAGAGTGAGTTAAGGGCAGAAGGTAGATTAAGGTATGGCAAGTAGGGGATGTTTATGGCGGGAGAGTGCAGTGGCAGAACCAGTGACTTTTAAAGTGCCTTTTGTTGGCTATCTTAAATTGTTTAGGATGTGTAAGAGTCCTGATTTCTAGTGGGAGCCTATTCCAGGCAATACTGGGGTGATAGCTGCACATGTTACGTCCAAATTTAGACTTGGGTTTCTAGATTTGTAGAAAGTCTTGGTTAGAGCTTTGGAGAGGTCTGGAGGGAGAATAATGGGAGATGAGAGGGGATAGTGCCGGGCAGTAGAAAAGCTGGTATAGGATAGAATGGATGATCTGGAGCTGAAAGAGAAGAAGCTGGTGGGGTAATTCAAGCCAGTTTAGGTGTTTTAGAGAGAGACAGTGATGGTATTTGTAGGTTTGTTGGGCAGCAAATCTAGCTACCTTGTTGTAAGTATATTCAAATTTGGTCAGGAGTGTTGAGTTAAGATTTGTGAGAATTTGAGAGTTGTACATTAGACTGGGTAGAAGATAGGTAAGAGAGAGTAACCTTGGCTTCAGAGGTAAGGAATTTCTTGTCACGGTAAAACAGCCCTAGTTTTGAATGAGTCTTTTTGATACAGTTATTAACATGCAAGTCAAATTTAAACTTATCGTCGATGGTTACACCTAACAGCTTAGTGCTGGATTCTACCTGAATGGGAGTGTTATTAAGGGACTGTATGGAGAAGGAGGGTTTAATATTGTTGCATTTTTTAGGTACAAAGAGTAACCGCTTTTATTTTTCAGGGTTAAGGATGAGTTGGTTGTTGGAGAGCCATGTTTCGACTAAGTTAAAAGATGCTTGAGTTAATGTTTAAAAAGAAGCAAGTTTGTTGGAGATGTCACAAGATCTTAAAGTAGATTGGTAACACATTTTCTTTGATTGTGTTGTACTTATACCTTACTGGAATAACATTAATCTTTTTTACAGGCTTTATTTGGGGACAATCCAAGTCATTAATTCTTTTTAACATCCCTATTCCTGTTTGTGTTAAAAGACTGAAATACCCTATTTTATGGTTCATTTTATCAATTGTGAGGAAAGTTGTAACCAGGAATTGGAAGAATGAAGCTACACTCACTTTCAAAAAATTCACAAACATTGCAACTAAAGTATGTCTTCTGGAAATTATCACCATTAAATCAAAATATACTAGAATCAAATTCTACTATAATACATGGACAAATTTCAAGGAACTGCTTGATAAACAAAAATAGCTATGCTCATATCAATTATAATGTATAGGCATTTCATTGTTAGTAGACACTCTTGTAAATAGTTTTTTTTTGCTTGTTCTTGTTCATATTGCTCTTTTTTATGCTCACAAATTTCTAAATGCAATTACTGACATGATCAATTTGTTTAGTTAAAATCTAATAAAAACTTAAAAAAAAAGAGTATGATAATGCATACTTGGATTAATCATAATTTCATTAAATGCTATTGCTACAGTCCAGAAACTGGCCCTGCCCCAAGATGCAGTAATCTTAGAGCTAGTTAAAACAAAGCCTATGGTACAAAGCCCCTACACATGTGCTGCATTTTGGAAAGTCAAAAACAACAAAATAATTATTAATGTTCAAGATGTAAGCCACACTTTACAGAGATATTAAAAATAAAAAGGTGGTTAACCACACCAGCATTAAAATGAAATTTGCCAACACGTTTTCAACTAAAGTTTAAATGGAAGCTTGACAATACATTTTATTTGAACAGTGCTGTGTTTATCTTCTTTTCAATTATTATTTTTTTTATTTTAGAAATTCATCTAAAGAAACCATGTTAAATACATTTTCATCTGGCACAGCTTTTGATGAGTATGTTAAGTATAACTATCCAGGAGGCCAACTACACCTACAGTTTGTCAATGAAAAGAAACCAAAAGTTAGCTATAGTGGTATAGATGGAAAAAAACTTGGACTATGACCCAAAAGATCCAAGTTTGATTAACGGCTCAGGTACCTGTTGGAAATGATGTGGCAAGGAAGAGAAATGATGATGAGGCTGATGCCTGCTTGCTTCTGTTTGGAAGGAGGGGAGGGGCATTTGCTTGTGCTCACATACTCTGCAGCAGAAACCCAAATGGAAATGCAATTTCACACACAGCTTATCTAAACAATCCAATATTGGTTTGTGATTTACCATGGAGCTGACTGGTAAGAGAAGTTTTATTTGAATTTATATTTTATTTTTTACACTGTTTTCACTGTTTGTAGGAAGGAAGGGATAGCTTGTAGAAAAGAAGATTTACTTTTATTTATATTTTGTTGTTTTAATTTTCACTGCTGGTTGTTAGAAAGGGATAGGTTTTAGACAGGCAATCTCTAGCCATTCCAAGGGGCCTAGTCAGCTATAAGGTCATACAGACTACAGAAAGGACAATCCAGAGCTTATCTAAACAATTCTACCTTGGTTTGTGATTTATTTATCTTTACTGTTAAAAGAAAAGTGACCACCTGCATTCGCGAGTGGTGTAAAGGAATTACAGCTTTTGTCTGACTTTCAGAACTTGTATGAACAGAACAACTATTCTCTAATTATTTTAGCATTAGTTGTATATTGCTTGTATGACTTTTCTCATAAACGTTGATTTAAGTTCTCTTTGTATTCTGTGGTTACTGATTTTAATTATTCTTTTCTTTTATAATATTTTTCTCAATTGAAACTGAATACGGATTCCTTAAATAAGTATGTCATTAATGACTCGCCAAAGCACAAATATCTTGTAAAATGTAATAAATGCTATGCATATTTAAAAATAACACCTGATAACACTGGTGAGCTGTGTTCCTCATGTCAAAAGCTGGATGATTTGATTACCATTATTAGAAGTAAATCTAGATTACTGATGATGATTGTGCAATTGGCACAGCTTGGATAACTGTTGTTACAAATATTAATGACTGGACTGGTGAGATAAAACATTTTTAGGCAAAGCGCAAATAGAACACATTTAGGAAATGAGCTGTCTATTCTCTATAAAGATCATTCAACCCCTATGAAACAAGACAATGCAACTTTGCTGAATACTTGCATCCAGAATTCCAATCTGAAGATTTAGAGTATTTAGAAAGAAACAAAAAAAAAAAAAAGAGAGGAAGAAGTTTGCAACAAATAACAAGGAAGAAAAATAAAATGCTAAATGTCTGTAGAGTAAAGAGAATACATACTAAAAAGGATACTGCTTTGTTATATACGCACAGATTACAAGTAATGATAACATTTTTCTATAGAAAACCTTCAGTTTTCAGAAAAAGGAATAATTTTTCCAAAAGAGAAGGTAGAAAAAAGAGGCAAAGGGCAGGTGAAAAGTAAGAAATCAAAACAAGTCACTGAATGAAAAGATTGTTTGGGTAAATACCTACATTGAAAAATTGTCCTGTTTTAAACAATGGAAACTGTGTAGAGCATCCAAGCCTAGTTTTGGGTACACATGTGTTCAGACAGGATGGTATGCCTTTGTCAAGACCAGGGAAGAGAATTTTTTGCAGCAGACATTTTGCAATATTTGACAAACACTAGGCAGGATTTTTGCCAGGTCAAAAATTTAACAGATAGCAACATTTGATGCATATCAGATGGTTGTTAATGATAGGAGCATTGATCATATTTTCTTTTTGGAAAATTTGCTATGTTTCCACAAGACTGATGTAATTGTTTGAAACAATGAGTGAAAACCAGTTCTGTCAGGGTATAAATGTTTTTACTGTAAGAGACATTCAAAGAAAAATCAGGTAGAGGTTTTATGATAGGGATTAAAGATAGTTAAGAAACCTATGCTTATTACATGATAAATGATAACAACAATACTATACACTATGTAACTGTAACAATAAAGACAACCCTGGAACATATAATGGTTGGTGGAGTGTATAGACCACCATCTGTGCTGTTGGTTTACAGGAATTCATACATTTCTTGCATGAAACGCAGGACAGAAGAATCATATTTGCTGGTGACATATATTTACCAGAAACAGACTGGAATAATATTGATTCAACAACATTTGTAAGGAAACTAATCACAACACATGTTCAGGAATAACAATTGCTTCAGATTGTAAAAAACCTAGAAAAAAGAGTGGTCCAACTAACATGGCCAAATCTTATTTATTAAACATTTTGTGTGTTTTTCAACTGGATTTGGCCTTGTTAGTTGGACCACTCTTTTTCTTGGTTTTATATTTTTTGTTTGGGACCGTTTTGCTGCAGTTTGCGTATTTTTCTTACTGTACACTGTTAAAAAGCTATCAGGGAACAGAACATTCTAGACTTTGTGTTCCCAAAGAAATTACTGTTACTTCAAATCATGTTTTACCACAATAAATGTGCAGTGATCATGAGGTTATATAAGTTAATTTGTTGCTACATAATTCTGCCAAACTGAAATTTAAACTAATGCACAGAAGATCGGTTACAGATTATACAGAAGTAAAACAGTCACTATATAAAACTAACAAGAGTGATGTGTTCAGTGGAACAATTGCAGATGGAGTGTGGAAAGTTTTGAAAGAGAAATTTTTGAGTACAAAAAATTTAAAAAAAATGTTTACCATCAGGATTTAGGCAAACAGAGTCAGGAGGATATATTTCCATAAGAACAAGATACCCGATTAAGGTGACAGACAAAAAAATATAAGAAGTGAAAGAAAGGTCGAACTACAACTATGAAAACTGAAATACACAAGCTGGACAAATAAATGGAGCATAGTGTGAGACAAGAACAAGAACAATTTCAAGAAAATTTATATAACAATACATAAGATGTGGAAGGAGTAAAGGCATACAAACTGATAAACTGTATGTAGATTCTAAAATGTATTCTCAGACACAACAGATTATAGATATATTTACAAAATCTTACATAAAACAGTTTGGCTCCACAAAGGGGGTGCTAAGTCATCCTAGTGACATCCAAGTAACCTCAGATACTGGAATCAAATTGCATTATATTGAAAAAGAACTGTACAAACTGGATACAAACAAAGCACGGGGAGAAGACGGAATTAGTAATAATGACCGAGGAACACTTCAGCAAGAACTTACAGTACCATTATATCTATTATTTACTGGGTCATATAAATATGGCGCAGTCCTCACGATTGGAGACATGCACTTATTAAACCTGTCTTTAAAGGAAAGGGAAGTAGAACAAACCCAGTGGCTTATAGACTATTAAGTCTATTTTCATATTTTGGAAAAATAATGAAGAATGTAATATTCGATAATTTATTGTCAGAATTAGATAGGTTTAGACCTGAAACCATATATCAGCATGCATATGTTGCAGATAGATCTATTGCCACCTGTAACATTATGTTCTACAAAAATATAGCAGCAGCTACGAATGAGAAATTGTGCTGTGATGTAATTTATAAAGATTTAACTTCAGCATTTGACAGGGTCATACACAAAACACTGATCAATAAATTAGAACAAGTAGGTATTGGTGCACTCTTGATAAGATGGATAAGCTGCATGGCTTACAAATAGGACATGGCAAGTATCACAGAGCAATTCGACAGGTGAAATTCTTGGTTACAGTCAGGGTGTTCCACAGAACTCTGTCCTTGGCCCTTACTTGTTAAGACTGTATCTTTCAGACCCAACTTTTTTATCTGAGGTGTTCTACAGTCTATATACATATGACCTGAAACTGGGTAAACTGATTACATGCATTACAGATAAGGCATGTCTGCAAAATAACTTGACTAAATTGACTATTGGGCTCAGGAGAATAATATGCTGATAAATATATCAAAAACTAGGCATATGAGATTTGGGAGACCTAAATTGAAAGGTGAATATTTAATACAGCAGACAGTGATTGAAACTGTAGATTCATTTAAGAACCTGGTTATACGGGTAGATCCAGCTTTGAGATTTTGTGATCAAATCAACAATTGGTTAATGATAGTTATAGAACTATCGGTTGCATAAAAATATTTATAAAGTCTAGGAAATCAGAAATAATAAAGTCATTGTATGCTAGTTACATTAGACCGAACCACAAAAGGAGGGGGGTATCCATATTTATCAAGGATACCCACACCTCCAGGTTAGTGGCGTTGCACGAAGCATCAGAAACCATCCATGTGTGATTAACAGTGGGCAAAACTGCCTTTCAGTTTATAGCATGATACAGACCACCGTCTCAAAATCAGGAATCCCACTCGGCTTTCCTGAAAACATTGGAGAACATGAAGATCCCTCCAAACACCATTATATTGGGTGACTTCAACTACCCAAACATAGACTGGGAGCATTACTCAAGCCCCAGCACCCTAGCCCAAAGGTTCCTGGAATTTATAAACTCAAATGCCATGGAACAACTAGTCACAACTCCCACAAGAGGGGAAAACATACTTGACCAGATCATCACCAACATGGGGACCCTATGCTCCACACCAGAAGTATACCCCTTATTGGTAAGATCAGACCATAAATTAATTTCACTGGATATCCAAAACCCGACCCCACCCCCAGCCCAGAAAACCACAGTGAAAAACTTCTCAAAAGCGAACTTCACACTTCTCAAAACCGAGGTGGAATCCTTTAAGGCCCCCGGGGCCAGTGGAAACTACGGCCCAAACCACAGAATCCTATATAAACGCATTCTATGGACACCTCCAGGAATGCATGGACCATGATATCCCAAACAAAACCAAGACCCAATCATCCAAAGGCAGGCGTCCAGTCTGGTGGACCCCAGCCATAAATAAGTTGTACAACAGAAGGAGGAAGCTACTACATGATAGAGCAAAATCCCTAAAAGGGAAGGCATCTCTGATCAATGCTAGCAAAACATTACGATCCCTCATAAAATCCTCCAAGGCCAGCTTCGAGAGAAAAATTGTACAGGACACTAAAGACAATCACAAGGCTTTCTTTAGCTATGTTAGGAACCTGGGATGCAACTCCCAGATATACTCAGAGTTGATTCTAAACGACAAAAAATACACTGAACCCACAGACATTGTCAACATCCTGGCAGACAGGTTCATTTCAAACTTCTCCCCCCTTCCCCCCCAAAAGAGAAAATATCTATCCCAGCAGAGTGCAGCCTCCCTAACATCTCAGATGCTCAGGTGAAAGCCGCCCTCTCCAAAGCAAAAAACACTGCTTCAATGGGACCAGACGGTGTCCCGGGTTGCGTCCTACATGAACTCCAAGAAGAACTAAACTCTCACGTAAAACTGCTGTACAATCTCAGCCTCACTACAGGATATGTACCCAAAGAATGGTGTAGAGCAACAGTGGTCCCACTCCACAAAGGTGGTGCCTCAACGGACCCTGGTAACTATCGCCCCATAAGCCTAACTAGCCTTATCTGCAAGGCCATGGAGAGGATCATCATGGAACTCATAAACAAAGACATTGGGGACCTACAGACGCTAGATCCTACCCAATTCGGCTTTGTCAAGGGCAGATCCTGCCTCTTGAACCTGATCGACTTTTTCAAAACAGTCACCAAGGCCATAGATGAAGGGAAGGTAGTCCACACAGCCTATCTGGACCTCGCAAAGACATTTGACACAATACCCCACTCGGGCATCATAGATAAGCTATCCAGCTTAAATATAAACCCCTATGTCACAAGATGGGTTGCTAACCGGCTCAAAGACAGAACCCACAGAGTCAGAATTGCCGGAGCCATGTCATACCCGAAACCGGTTACAAGTGGTGTCCCACAGGGCTCTGTCTTGGGACCTCTCTTGCTCGGCATATACTTCTCCGAAGTACAGGCCAACAAGGGAGGACTAACCAAGTTCGCAGATGACTGCAAACTGGGCGCCATAATTGACTCTCCAGCTGACATGAACATCCTCCAAAAAGGTCTCACAGAGACAGATAACTGGTGCCAGAGCCATGGCCTAAAGCTAAATGCCAAAAAGTGTATAGTCATACCCTTTGGCAAAAACAAAGTGCCCACAAATTACCACATAGGTGGTAACCCATTAAGTACGGCAGAAGTAATTAGGGACCTGGGGACCCAAGTTGATAGCAATCCCTCCTTTGACAACCACATTACCAAAGTGGTTAGAAAGACCTTCTACATAGCCCACCTTATCACGAAAGGATTCACATCTAGATCAAGTGAGGTAATAGTGCCCCTTTATTCATCCCTCATCAGGCCCTTCATAGAAAACAATGCCCCTTTTGGGATGTACCTTACCTGACACCTGCAACAACTAGAAAGACCCCAAATGTACCTCACAAAGAGGATCAATGGACCCAAACAGATCCCATATGCTGCCCGGTTAAAAAAACTCCAGCTCTACTCAGTTGCATACCGCCTACTTCGAGGCGATCTATGCCTGACATACAAAGCTATGTCTAACCCAGAATTAATGGACATGCTCCACCTCAGAAAATCTAAATCCCTTAGAGCCACGCGCTCGAGGGACTTGAACCTCAGCACAGAAATAAATAGAACATGCTGGAGGGACAGATTCATAACCCAGAGGCTCCCTTCGCTCTGGAATAGAATCCCAGTCCATGTTAGGCAGAGCACCTCACTGACTCTCTTCAAGAACAAGCTTGATGAGTGGATGGGAGATTGTAGGTTTACCCCGGGGATTACTTTTGTGTCACTACTAGACAGAGGCACAGTAAACTAACCTTAAAAAGGGCACAGCAAACTCAAATTAAAGGGTGGCGAAAGCCAAACACACTCGGGCAAGGCTTATAAATGCCCCAGGGCAGATAGCCTAGTATGAACCTATGAACCTATGAGTAAGGAATAACAATATGAAAACCTTATAAGAAAACAAGTATGAGTAAACTGGAAATAGAACAGCAGAAATATACCAAGACCATCCACAGATGTGAAAATTTAAGTTATTAAGCATTATTATTAAACGAAAAAGAACTATATATATATCTATATATATATATCTATATATAGATATATATATATAGATATATACGTATGTGTGAGTATATGTATGTGTGTGTGTGTGTGTGTGTGTATGTGTCTGTGTATGGTTTCACTTCATATACTCGAAGTGCTGAAATCTCAAATTTCAGCATTTCGAGTGCATAAAGCCAAAAATGTCAGAACACCGAAACCTCACAAACCCGAACATACATACACTACACCACACACAAATCGCAACACCTACACCACAAAAATCATACACACAACAAAACACCACACATACACATACCTAAGAGCCAACCCAGATTCCCTGCACCCCCCACACCCACCTCTACATATATATATATACTAACTCCAAGATCGCACAAACAGAAAACAAAAAAAAACTCAAACACACACACATTCTACAGTCCCTCACACACACACACACACACACACACACACACACACACACACACACACACACACACACACACACACACACCAGTTACAAAAATGCTCACATAAACTCACTCACCTGAAAGTCCAAACACAAACATCCCAAACAAACACTTCCCGTAATGTAGCGGCACTGCATAAGCACGGATACGACATATTCGCATTCGCTTATGCACTTTCACTATTCTAAAGTTTTGGTTTCATGCACTCAAAATGCTGAAATTC
This sequence comes from Protopterus annectens, assembly GCF_019279795.1. Taxonomy (NCBI): domain Eukaryota; kingdom Metazoa; phylum Chordata; order Ceratodontiformes; family Protopteridae; genus Protopterus; species Protopterus annectens. The sequence goes on from NC_056736.1 coordinate 533,567,884, forward strand.
GAGATTTCAGCATTTCAAGTATATGAAGTGAAACCATATATATATATATATATATATATATATATATGTATATATATATATACACACTCATACACATATATATATATTTATAAATATATATATATATATATATATATATATATATATATATATATATATACACATACATAGGTCTATTTTGCTTCCTTGAATCTCATTTCAACGAATTTCATTTCACCCCGACCACTTCACTGAAAACTCATTTCACTGAACTGCAGTTAGTATATATGGCACTGTGTAGAGTACTGTAAGGCAAGTAAAAGGTATAGGCAGCAGTGGATCCATTAATGGATTTGCCTTTACATCCCACTCCTTCTACCAGGGATGCAGGAATTTTACAAATGTTTTTACCGACTATGACTCCAAAAATCTTTAAAGGCACTGGCCTCGAACTGTGAAGGTGGACTAAACGCATCTACTTCCAATAGTTCAGATGAGGAACAAAGGACAGTAATTGATCTGAACATTCATAAATCAATCAATGGTGACCAAAATCGGGTAAACCAAGTTTCAGAGCAGAATGTACTTTATAATAACATTCAGTCAATTCTGGAGATGAACTATGATCCATTTGTGAAAGATGACTATAAAGTGACCAGGGCAAAAAAACAAAGAGTTCCACAGTAAGTGTGAGTGAGAATTTATGTAAATTGTTGAAAAATATAGGTCCCTTGATTTAGAGAATCGTTATTTCGAAAGATTATTGAACTGCAAGATTTTTGAAGTGCCCTAATGGTGTAAATTCCAATGATTCCTTTTCGGTACATTGGTAACCTTTTTCAACAATTCTGTTCTACAATTACTTAAACTTCTTATTGATAATAACTCCAAAACAATGACTGAGTTGAAAGAAGAAATATTAAAAGTAGACTGTGAGGTGAATGTTTTATTGGCAGATTTTGGTCACAAGGATGCTTACGAACAGTTGTTCAAGGAGGTTTAACAACATGAAAATGAGATAACTGCTTAAAAGCATAATAAATTGTTGCGGGATGTTTCTGCTTTTGAAAACAATAGTGCTTATGACAATTCTGATCCTGTTCAGCAAAGTACCTTTAAAAATAATAAGGAAGGGCAAACAAAAGGAAAGACTTTTCAGACTCGGACTGCCTTTAATAATTTCAAACCTCCTAGGAGAGGTAGCCAATCAAAAGTTTATGTTCCTTTGACAAAGTTTTTTATATCTGAAGCAAGACGGCAGCTGACTTCCGGTGATACAAAGGATGTACCATCTGTGCTGAGTGAAGATGATGTTAACAGTCATCAATTGGAACAAACTGTGACTGGTATTAGATCAAAGTCTTTTTTAATAAAGAAAGACGCAAGACCAACAAGAAACAGGACTATGAGAAACAGGGGACAGGCAACCTTGAACCCATGAACAGACTAGTAATGAGGTATCAAATGGACAACTTTAATGTTTTAAATTTATCTGGTGTCAATTTAAGTGAGAATGAATTGCATGTTTTGAAGTATGGTTTAAACTTTGCACCTACTAAGAGGGCAGAGTATACAAAAACTGTCACAGATATAAAAAAATTATACACGTAACTTGAATCTCCAATATTTATTGAAACATGTTAAAAAAAAAAACGACTGATGTATATATAAAGCCATCTTCTGTTACCCCTGTTTTAAATAATACTATTGGGGTGTTTGAAGAAGCCTGTTTGCAGGATGTGTCTAATTATTTAAATAACAAAAACAGAAGGTGGGCAGATAATTTAACATCTGTTGAGCACCAAGCCTTAGGCAAACTTAGTAAGAGATCTAATCTCAGGTTTATGAAGAGTGATAAGGGGGAAACATTGTAATTATGAACTTACAGCAATACAACAAAAATATGTTAAAATTAAGTAATACCAAAGAGTTTGAAAAAGTGTCTTTATATGACATTACTCATAGTAATCAATGTACTAATTCCTTTTTATGTGATGCATTCATGAATGGAGAAATGGATTTAGAAACGTATGAGTTTTGTGTTGTTGAAAAGCCTAAGGTTGGGGTTTTATTTGGAATACCCAACATTCACAAGGACCTGGAAAACCCTGTTTTTAGGCCGATAGTATCTGCTCCACACACTATAACTGAGGGAATGACTTTGGCAGTTGATGCTACATTAAATCCACTGGTACAAAATTTGAGCTCCTATCTAAAAGATTCCTGGGATTTTTAAAACAAATTAGGAGAATTTTTAAGGGGTTCTATTTTGATACAACTAGGTGCATTATGTTTACCATTAATGTGATTGCTTTATTCACTTGTATTCCTCATATTCAGGGGATTGAAGCTGTTAGGGAATTCTTGTCAGGTCTTTCAGATATGAATTTAAGTACAGTTACTTTAATTTGTAATCTCACTGAAATAGTGTTAAATAACTTTTTTCTGTTCAATGAGGTTTATTATAAACAAAAAAAGGGTGCTGTTATTGGGTCAATGGCAGCCCCGGCATATGCAAACTCAGTTATGGCATGGTGGGAAACGAATGTTTTGTCATGTATGATGGAAAAATACAATCTAATTTTTTATTCTAGATTTGTAGATTACTTGTTTTTTTATCATTGAAGATACCGATGAAACCATAAATTAATTTCTGATTGAAATTAATAATGTGTCTGTTTTTTTTTAATTTGTGTGGGGGAGCTGTGGGCATGAAATTGATTTTTAGACGTATCCCTTAGATGGGATGATGAAGATAAAATTGTTGCACAGTCGTATTTATCGTAAAAAGACTTTTACGAATGGATACTTACATTATAAGAGCAACCATCCAAATTATACCAAGAAAAATATACCTAAGGGACAGAACATTAGGGCATGTCATATGACAACAAAATACTCAGAGCTGTTAGATGAGCTTGAATTAATTACTGTGATGTTCTCCTATAGGGGATATGATAAGGTGTATTTGGACAGTTTATTTCATGATATTTTAACTAAACATGATCGTTTATACCCATCTTTATTAAGGGTTTCCTTGGAGACAGATTTTAATACAAAGAATAAGTGGAAACATTTTACAGTTTGTTCCTTGGATATGACAGTAGATAGCTGGGATATTAGGCACATTATAGAGAAGAACTGGAAACTATTGGAAGGTAACAATGATTTGATGAAAGTTACAGCTGTTAAATAAATTTTTTTTATAGAAATAATTCTAGTATTAAGAAATTATTAGAAAAGGATAATACTGTTGTAAAATCTATTCAATTTTCATAAAAAAGAGGTATGAATAAATATGGTCACTGTAATTTTTGTAGGTACATTTACGAAGGACCTTATGTTATGGTGGAACACATGAATCAAACCTTTGAGGTTCCAGGATATGTTAATTGCATGACTAAAGGAGTAGTGTATTTTAGTTTTTGTAGTGGTTGCTCAGCATTTTATGTAGGTACGACTACACGCACTTTATGGGAACGCATAAGGGAACATGTATATAGTATAAAAACAAAAGACATTAGTAATGCTTTGTTTAAGCACTCCTCTGAATATGATAAATATAAAAAAATTCTTTTTACTATTTTAGAAGTAGGCAATGTTGATTTGAGGGGTGGTGATTTTAAAAATTATTTAGAACAAAGAGAAACATTATGGCAAGTTAAACTAGGTGCTGATAAAAAACCTGGGTCAAATGGGACAATAAATTTTTAAAATATAGAAGGTTGGGTCTTAATAAGGATGGATATTTAAATATTTAATATTTGTTCAACAGTACATTTTATATATGTATTGTTTTTTATAATGTTTGTAGCCCTTTAAATGTTTTATTACTTAATTGGTTGATTGAACTTGGGTCCTTGATGTTGGTATATATATATATATATATATATATATATATATATATATATATATATATTTGATGACGATTATGATGTTTGTTATATTCTGATGAAGTCTTCTAGACGAAAGTGTTCAATAAAGTGTGGTACGCTAATTCTGTTGGTTTTCCTTGTGGTTGGAATTTCTGCTTGCTTTTATTGACCACAGAACCATTCCTTTTGGTGTGTTTTTATTGATTGGGGATTCAGTGATTGCTCTCAGCTTACAGTCATCTGTGAACTTGGAGAACCAGAGGCCCTCAACACTGGCCTTCACTTCAGAGAAGTATATACCAAACAGGAGCAGTTCCAACACTAAGCCCTGTGGGACACTGCTAGTAATAGGTGTCTTATCGGAAGTGGATTCACCTATCTGAACAAAATGTGTTCTGTCAGTGAGCCTGTTTGTTAACCACGTAATGATGTAGGGGTATGATCCCTGGGGGGGGGGGGGTTGTGTTGACAGCTTTGGCCAGGTCTAGATAAGTAGTGTGTACTGTTTTACTCTCATCCATGGTCCTAGTGATTTTCTCAAAGACCACCAGTTTGAGCAGGCAAGACCTTTCTTTGACAAAGCCAAATTGGGCTGCAGCTCTTAGCTCTTCCCTCAGCCATAGCAGTCTCTTCTTTTCTCTCTAGACCTTCCTGCATTCTTTTCCACACATCTTCTTTTATGGCTTCCCACAGATCATTTACTTCTTTGACCTTCCAACATTTCCCACATTCTTTTCTCAATAGTTCTGAAGTTCCCTGAAAGGTATTATTTGTATCCAGTACCAACTGTAATACCATGCATCCAATCTTGTAACAGCAGTGGCATTGTCACCACTAGCCAGGGGAGATGTCACCTCTATTTCTATCTCCTTTTAAATAACAAAATGGAAAGTTCCTCTGCATTCCCAGGTCAGTCATCCATCTTAGTTTAAAATCCTTTATACTCAAACATTTACACACTTCTGTTTTACCTTCTACAGTAGATGGAAGTGTATCTTACTCTTTCTTCAATGTAACTTCTCCTCCCATCTAACTGCATTAGATCTCCCCCACTCCTCACTGTCTGCAAACTAATTTACTAGGCTCTTGCAACATTTGGATTCATCATTCAGAATACAATGGAGACATGTTGTCTTAGTTATTAATGTTCAGACTAATACACAGGAAACCATACCTCATGGTTTACACCCTGATACTCCAAATGCTATATAAATGCAAACCCTTCAAAAAAAATGTCCACCTTTTCTTCCAAATAGCAAAACTATGCTATATTTTTGAGGAAGACATTTGCATTATGAAACATTTTAATAAGATACATATTAGCATTTATACTGTGTCACTTAGTATATTATTAATATTGCTCTGAATTCCTAGATGAACAAACTTTTTCAAATTTGAAATAAAAAAAACAGTATTTCAACAGCATTATTTTATCAAAACTATCATCATATAAAGATCAGTTTTTGCATTCTCACTAAACTGAGCAAGCTTTTATTCTCAATGGTCTTCCATATTTCAAAAATATCGGGGATATTCTCTCTCTCTCTTTCATTTCCTCAGACACACACACACACACACACACACACACACACACACACACACACACACACACACACACACACACACACACACACACACACACACACACAACTCAGAGGTACTAGCAAATGAACACAAACCTGAAGTTTCATTTAAGACAGCCTAAATATTCTCTTGGAATCTCGCCTGTGGACATCTCTTTTTACACACCAGTATCATCTGAAATCCTTGAACAATAAAGCTTTATCTTCCTCAGTCATATGTACATTTTTTTCTATGCTTTTTGTCCCCATGCCTGCTGACCATCAAGCCACACTTGATCAGACATTAAGCATTCCATCGTTGGGGTGTCACCATCCAGGCAGCTATGGGGGTGCTTTTTTATCTTACCAGTACCCCATTAATGAGAACATATATATTTTTTCATTTTATGGCCTAACGACTCCTTTACTGATAATATGAAAACTTACGTCACCATAAGGGCTAGGTATACCTGCTATGTCAATACATGTGTGCTTCCCAAACATGCACTGACAGGGGTTACAGTCATCAGCTTGGATGACCACACCTATCTCTTCCCAGTACTAGTTCCCACCATCATGACAGACCTCTGCTGCCCAACTGAGGCCCAGTTATTACAGCAGCAGTGCGAGTCTGGAGGAAACCACCAAATGTTTCCCCAGGATGGGAACACTCATTCTCCCTGACTGCTCCACTGATTGCTTGAGCCACTAGTTCATAGTTTCCTAGGTGGGTACCAGGCTAATAACCACTGAGGCCTTTTTAAGCCTAGCCATGCCCCCCAAATCTTTGACAAGTTCTAGTACACTTAGCAGTGTAGGCAGGATGTGGGGAAATTAAACATTTACAAGCAGGGTCCTGGGAGATGAACTATTTAAAGACTGCCTGTTACCATTAGAGACATGGGTGCCAATCCAGGGGTGAATTTCTGGTTTCCCAGCCAGTTATCTAAGTTACACTTGAACTGCATTAGGGAGGAACTCTGCTTCACATGGATGGAGAGCCTGTTCCACAGTCTCTGGAATACATACCTGTCTCTCCAACAGATCCTATTTATATCACAGGCAAGATTTAAGTTATTAGAACAAGTAATTCTGATGCTGTTTGTTTTGTGGATATGCAGGTAGTCCATCACAGTGGGGTGCAATGATGCCTTGTATATCAGGCATAGATCTCCACTCAACAGCCTGAAGGAGACATACAGGGATAGGGCTTTGGGATGATCTGCAAAGGACATGGTATTTATGCCCTGTATTCTTTTAGTGAGGAACCTCTGTGGGCACGCCAATTGCTGGATGTGCCTGGTTAGGTGTATACCACATGGGGGGCATTACACTCAATTCTAGGCCTGATTAGTGCCAAATACAGTGGAAAAAAGGCCTCATTGAAAGTAGATGCCATACCTTTGCTTATAAGTTGCACAACATGGAATGATTTTCTCACTACAATAGACATGTGATGATTCGAAGGATAAATTACTGTATACGTGTGTCCCCAAGTCCCCGACTACTGGGTTGGCTCTTATGGGTGTTTGAGCAATATTGTAGTTACCAGAGGTGGAAGACTTCCTGAAGGATACAATTATTCCTCTCTTTGCATTTAATTTTAGTCCAGGGCTCTGACACCAGCTATTTGCCTGTCAGCTTTTCTTGGAGAACATTAGGAGCATTCATAGAATCCCACTATGATACTAATTTGCAGTCATTTGTAAATTTGGTCAGCCAGAGGCCCTTGATATTGTCTTTAACTTCAGAGAAGTAGATGCCAAAAAGGATCAGTCCCAGGACCAATCCTTGAGGTAATCTGCTGGTGACTGGCCTCTTAGAACTCAAGTAAGTCACCTGGTCTGTAGTCGGGGCTCTCTCTCCCTCTCTGCTCATTATTGGTGTAGGCTTCTCACAGTCATTTTGAGACTCATTACTGTTTGAGCAGACATCTTATATTTCCAATCAATTATTTGCCATTTGTAGTTTTCACAACATATGATAATAACTGAGGAAGTCTCTACAAAAGAACTGTTTCAGGTTATTTCCCCACAGCAAATTTGTGAATTTTACCTCCATCTATTTAACTACTTGTCTGTTGTCTGCTATAAGTTTTTCTTACTTAATTTTGTCTCAGTCTCTGATTAAACTGATTTTGATTTTCAAAGGTCAACAAATGGAGAAATCGATTTAACACAGAGGGTTAAAGCTATGTCAATGTGTTCGGCAGTTAGCATAGAGCAGGCTATGAGCTTCCAGTTTCCTCCACCTCCATTTGCCTACTGTGTGACTGTGAGAAAGTCACTTCACAAGAAAGTGCTCCTTGGCTGAGTATACAAAAACTTCCACGTGGATCAGTGATCTATCACTGTTAACAAATACAAATAAATAAAATAGGCTCCACTCTGTTGTCTTGGTTTTCATTACCTTAATCTCAATTTGATAAATGTGTGACTGAGTCAGTCACTTAACCAGAACCTACTCCCAGGCTTCCAATGAAGATGGGGTTTTAACTCAGTTGGTCAATGCAGTTAGGAAACTATATACAATAATAAATTAATGTAGGAACCCCTTGTAATCTATGACCGAATTAATCACTGAGCAGATGATAGACCAACAACTTACAGTGGTCTTTTTAAATTCCACTTAGGCTAAATGACAGTCTCTGTTACTGTACTGTGATTTCTTAGTGGTTTGTACTATTCTTTTAACTCGAGGATTTGATTATGCATATCTGAGATGAAACGCATCATTCAGGAATTCTAATTTTTCTGAAAAAAATAAAAAAAAACTGTCAACTACTATGGGACACAATAATATCTTAAATATCAGGTCTCACAAATGCTGTCTTCAATGTACTGTCCACACTTGGCTCATAGTATCTGTTAGCTTCATAAATCCAGGAAACATTGAACAACAGTCAGCACTGATCAGATACATATTTTCTTCATACTAAAATGAATCTATTCCAGTCTTGCTCCATTATCTGCTTGAAACTGAACAAGAAAGTTCTGCTTCTCTTGGATTATTATTATACACATTACTCCCAGCACAATTTTGAAATGTTTGTTCTGGCTGCATGGGGAGTTCTGGGCAAAACAACATATCAGTTGCCCTTTCTTTAAAATCACCTATACCCAAATGAGTCTTGTGTATTCTTTCCAATGCCAATTTTCTTAATTGATTTCAGACTAAGTGTAAACATGCCTTATATGCTGCTAATCTCATCTTTAATGAAAGAAGGCTGAATTTATTTTTTAATGTCAATTTTTCCACATATTCCTTTTCCTTGATCACCATAGTCTTAGACTGTACTTGCAATCCCTAAAAATATCTAGCCTCATATCCCTCAACTGCTCTGTGCCAGGTATAACAGATGTGATGTTTCACTGGATAGGCCCAGACTACTCACAAAGATGACCTGTCAGTGTTTCATAGTTAGACTCGTGGAAATGGTGGATCTCAAGAGGAGTCGCGTGCAGAGCCAAGAGGCATCACTCTTGCTGTGATCCATCACAGAACCTAACTGGACAGTGGCTAATGCAAGGCTGCTAGGATTGTGTTGCTGGTTCCCTCTGTTACCTGAAATGTTTTGTCAGGCTCCTGGTCTCTAGTAGAGGTCTACCAGGTACTGGATACACCCTCCTACCCCCATGGGACTGAAAAGCTGGCCTTCAGATGCTTCATCCTGTCCCCTGGCTAATCCCTCCACAGTCTACAGTCCATTCTTGAACTTTAGGCTACAAGTGATGGAGCGGGCCATCCAACCTCTGTCCCACTAGGTAGCTGACAAGAACACTTTTTGTAAAGAAAACCATTTCATAGTTTGTGACGTATAATGTTTACAACTAAAACTATGTCAATATGATTTGCTTTTATTTATATAAATGTACGATTGCCTGTGTCATACGTGATAATTAAAAACAAAAATGTTTCTTGTTTAAAAAAAAAAAAAGAAAACCATTTCATACAATCTTTTTTGAGTATTTTCCTCTCTGAGTCTTTTTCAGTACATCTTTGAAATTCTTAAACCTTCTTTTCCATCAAGAATATTTGCAGTAGGATCCAGTTTACTTTTAGTTCACTTCTAAGCAGAACCTTATTATACTCCTTTAAATATAAACAACTCATCATATCTGTTATATGCATCTGACCTCCTGGCTTATAACTCAGTTTCAAGTCATATTTCTGTAAATATAACAGAATTCTATGCCAATTACATGGTGCCTTTTTTTATTTCTTAACCACATTTATTTATTCATCATACTGTTAATTTGAAAATGTGCCTACATACATTAATAACAAGGAAAGAACACAATAACACTTCCCATTATTGTAAACAGTTATTATACATAACAGTTTCTATCATAGCTCTGTCCTTTTATGCTTGTGCATTAGAACATACTCACACACCTTTCAGTTTCCTCTCAACCTACTTATTTTAATCATTTATGTGGGCATTATTTTGTATATACTGCTCTCAAATGAACCATTTATTTTATAAAAGAAATACACTCTTTATATTTTTATGATCCCATCTCTAGATCTTTATTTCCTTTAGAGTACTGAGTACTTTATTTACAAGCTGTTTTTATCTATGATTTCTACTTTTCTGCAATTGCTTTTTGGCTGCTCACAACAAACTTAAGAAGACTTTACTATGTCTCAATAATTCAAACCAAGTCAATAGCATCATATCCTTAGTTAATATAACACGTTCCTCTACGAATTGTGTCAGGACAAATACAATACCAAGTAATGAATTTACATATAACTCCTCCACCTGTTCAACTCTATTTCAACAGGCCATGTTTGAAAAACGCAATGGGTTCTGGAAGCTTCAATTAATATCTCTGCAGAAAACCCATTTGATAAATATGTTTGTTAGACTATTGTTTAGCTCATAATTAGTCCACACTCTCTGTAGAATGGTGCTCAATAAATATGACTGTGAATTCAAAAGTGCTGATTTATGCACTTATAACAGTTGTAGCATAACTTATAAAATATCCCCTTACAGTATTATTAACTTACAACTATGCTGTAGGGAGTCCTGAAACTTAACTAACCCCATACATTCCCAGAAAATATGTTCCCAATTTCTTATTTCATTCCCTTCCCAGCACTAACATCTGCTCTCCACTTGAGGGTAAATTCTCTGATATCTACTTGAAGTACAAAAGCACATGTGTAAATATTTCTATGCACGTGTGTAAATATTTCTGTGCAAATATCCTATATCATCTGTACTTCCTTTCAAAATTTCTCCCATTAATCTTCCCTCCCTGGACGTTTTCATCTCCTCTGATTTTGTTTAATAGCTATCATGTACAATTTCATATGCCTTAAAAAATACCCCCTTTCTTACTAGCATCTTCTGTTCTTTATTCCACTAAAAAATCCTACTAGAGATGGTCTTTCACTTGTAACCCCCCCCCCCCACACCGTCTGTATTCTGCCAGCAGTCCCTGATATGGAAGGTATTCTTTAACCTGCAGTTCAAAAACTTGCCTTGCTTCTTCCCACACCATTACTCTTCCCTTTCAGCTTATTTGCTCTCAGTAGCATGGCTCTTTCTTTTTTACTTTCTGCCATCTCTTGTTTGTTTTCTGTACCCTTGGTAATATGTATAGTTACTGGCAAAATCTTTCTCCACTGCCTCACTGGTTTAGTCTTTATAATGCCTTATATATGTGTCTATATGTATTAGTCATTTCTATTCTCCTTAAGGACTTTCTTCCAAAACCATAGTGACCCTCCATCCCTCATACTTCCACCTTGTCTCATCATCTTTTTCCACTTTGCTTGTTCTATATATAAAAGTCCCAGTTGTGTGGCTTTAAAGTATCCCTTCAAATAAGGCAGTCCTAAACTACCCTCTTGAATAGGAAGAATTAACTTATCCCACTTTACCTTTGCCACATTCCTTTCTAAAATAAATTCCTTCAACTCCTTTTTAATTGTCATCCACAACTTTTCCTTTGGCTGATAAAATACGCCTAACCTATTTGCAGGTCAAAAGGAACCAAAAACATTTTCAGTGTCTGCATCTTACTGTTCATGTCCATGGCTATATGTTTCCAATCTCTTATTGTTTAATAATCTTTTCTTTGATTTCTTCTTACATATCCTTAGGTGCCGCAACAGAGCCATAAATACTTCATCTTCTCATGGCCCTATAAATATGGATATTGCTGAATTAATTCATGTGTAGGCACATAATTTACTGCCATAGCCTTTGTTTTACCTTCATTTATGTTATACCCTGAAAACACTTGAAACTGTCTTAAAATATCCAACAACACCCTAATGCCAGATTCAGGATTTGTCAGGTACAACATAATGCCATCCACATAAAAAGCTATTTTTTCATGGCCATTACACCAGTTATATTTCTGCATTTGTGAAGTTCTTATCTTTTTAGCTAAAGGCCCCCAGTGTGTAGCAAATATACTGGTCCCTCTATAAACTCAAGTTGTCAGAAAAGCCTATAGCAATCTTTATTTTTGCTTCTGATCCATCATATATTTTCCTTATGCTAACATTGTCCTAAATATGATTTCCCAGTGAACCCTGTCAAATGCTTTCCCTGTATCCATGCTAAACTTAAATATTCTACTAACTTTTCAACAATTTATATTTAATAATTTTCAAAATAAAAGACTGTAAAAGAGATATGAATATCATTTCTTAGATAAATACAATAAAACTACAATAACACAAAACTGTTTATAATATTTGCATGGCATGTCAGAAAATAAGAATATAAATTAGATACATAAATACATAGAAATAAAATCATTACTACCTTCTTAGATTCATTTAAAATACGAACATTTATCAGAGGAACATTTTTTAAGTCAAGAATCATTTTAACATAAAACCAATTTAGGTACTTCAAACAGAAAGTGCATCATTTCCTAGAAAAAAGTCTATTAATGAAATAACTTTGTTCAAATGGTTCTTTGTTAATGGCTTTGGGGATAATCTTTGTTCCTTAATAGTAGTCTCCTTATCTATTACTTCCCATGGAGATGACAAAAATCCTTGAAACTATGCAGGAGCAATTTTTTTTTCTTTTGGTTATGTTTTTTCTCACTACAGCTAGGATTATCCAGAGAAGGTATCAGTTCTCATTATTTTGTGGAAAATTCAATTGAATATTGTATCTTCTTCTTTTGGCTGTTTCCATTAGGGGTCACCACAGCCAATCATCTGTTGTCCACATATGTCATTTGGCAAAAGTTTTACACCAGATGCCCTTCCTGAAGTAACCCTCCCCATTTATCCGGGCTTGGGACCGGCAAGAGGAAATGCACTGGCTTGTGCACCCCCACTAGGTTCCATTGAATATTGTATAAAATTCTTTTTTAAGGAAAAACTGTCAGTTCATACAGCTTAAAAAAATCAATTACTGGTTTTCGGTACATTTATAAAGAAGGGCACTCATAAAATATATGCAGCCAGTCAGCTTTACAGATCAGGGTGCATCTCCAACAAATGCTATTCTTGTCTTTAGTAAGACTTGCTATTTTATCAGGGGTCAAAAAGGCTTTATGTAGAAGCTGTGTTCTTATCTGAAAAACACTGAAGTTTTCCTATTGCTATAAAATTCCAGAATTTATTATCTAGATTATTATTATAGAGAGCAAGACTTTTACACAGATTAAGGATTGTGTTGCGAGGATAAGAATGACTGTGTAATATTGCAGAGAGACTTCCAAGATGGCTACACATTGATGAACAGCTTAACTTCAGCTCTCCAAGTGTGAAAAAATAAACTGAAATGTAAGTACTAGTAATTCTGATAGTTAAAAAAAGATCAGTTATTGATAAGTAAGTATACTGTCTGGATGCCAGAAAAGAAGAAACATAGAGACCTGAAAGAAAATCAGCCAGAAAAGGTGAAGAGAAAACAATGACTGGGAAGAATCCTGCACCTGTTCAGCAAACAAATGTACCAAAGCTGGAGCTTGAACTAACAGATGGCTTTCAGTAATTTAGAGAAAAAAAAAAACAACCGTGCTTAGAACTGATTAAAAAAATGAAACATTGAAGGAGTCAAATAACAAAAGACTGGGAAATGGAAGAAACTTAAAACAGCTATGAACTGACAAAATTGCAAAAATCAAAGGTCAAAATGAAGAAAATGCTGCCTGAGTATGAGACTACTAAAAATGAGCTGTTTCAAAAAAATGGTAGAGTTCGAGAACAGAGCATGCACAGAAAACTTGAGATTTTCTGCTGTACAAGATAAACTGGAAGAACAAACTGTATTAATTTTATGAAAGCACAAATAAGCAAATACACTGGTATTCCACAACAGGATTTGTTAATTGAAAGGGCACATCATGTGTATGCTCCAAATCTGGTCACGAGAAAAGCAGCCAAATCCTGTATTAGTAAAGATGCAATCATACCAGCAGAGAGTTAATCCTGACAAAACTATGGCAGAAGGGCAAATTAGTAAAATGGAGAAAGTAAACTGCTTGTGGAAAATGTGGAAGCAAATTTATCCCAGCAATTAGGGAATGTCAAGAGGCAGGTTTGAGAGTCAAGCTGCTGTATCCAGCTGTCTTCAGAATAATATGTTCTTTGAGGATCAAAGTAATTTTTTGATGCAGAACAGTTTGTCCAACAAAAAAGTGAGCCATCAAACAAAACAGGACTTTCCTTCTCTTCTGATAATAAAGCCCATACAGAGACTTGGTCAGTGAAACATTTTCCAATGTTCTAAAGGAAATGGTTAAGAAAGGGCAAAAAGCACAGGAGTTGACCAGAAGAATGAAGACTACCCTGAACCAGAGTCTGGAGCTTTGAAATGGAGATGAACAGAAAGAAAATAAGAATCACTGAAATTAGTGAATAATTGTGAGTCTATAAAGCATCAATTACATTTGTGAAGTACTGCTTTACCACAAAAAGTGTCCAAGAACGATTGCACTTTATTTTGTTGACTTTGTTAAACATGTTGGGGGGACTGAAAGGCATACACCCCACTTCATAGGTTCATAGGTGTGTACTAGGCTAATGGCCCTGAAGCCTTTACAAGCCTAGCCCAAAAAATTTCCCAGGCACCGTGCCACCCAATGTTAGTTCTCAGTGTCCCTATCCAGTAGGGCAACTGGAGTGAACCCTGGGGTGAACTTTCTGTTACCCATCCACTTGTCAAGATTTCTATTGAAGAGGGCCAATGAGGTGCTCTGCTTGACATGAATGGGAAGCTTATTCCAGAGTATGGGCAGACTTTGGCAGATGAAGCTGTCCCTCCAGCATGTTCTGTTAATTGTGGCAATGAGGTTGTGATCTCTGGAGTGTGTGGGGTGGGGGAATTGGGATTTCTTTTGGTGTAGCATTTCAAATAGGGCTGAGTTGGACATGGCTTTGTAAGTCAAGCAGAGATCACCTCTATGTAGATGATAAGAGACCGAGAACAGCTGAAGTTTCTTGAGTCTGTCCATGTAGGACGTGTTTAAGGCCTAGGATCCTTTTTGTGAGATATTTTGTGGCCTCTCCAGTTGTTGTAGGTGTCTGGTCACGTACATGCCAATCAGGGCATTATATTCGATGATTGGCCTAATGAGGGAAGAGTAGAGAGTGATGATGACCTCTTTCTTCCTGGATGCAAAACCTTTGTTTATAAGATGTGCCACTTAGAAGGACTTTCTGATCACAGTGGCAATGTGGTGATTGAAGTTGAGATGGCTGTTGACCTGGGTTCCCAGATCTCTTGTGTTCCCTTCAGTGTTCAATGGGCTCCCATCAATGTGGTAATTCATGGGAAGTGAGTTTTTTCCAAAGGGGATAATAACACAGTTTTTGGTGTTAATCTTCCGGCCATGGTCTGACACTGGTCATTGGTCTCAGAGATGCCCATTTGTAGGATGTCTGCATCACTAGGGGAGTTGTTAATGACTCCTAGCTTGCAGTCATCAGTGAGCTTGGTCAGCCAGAGTCCTTCTATGTTGGCATGGACTTCTGAGAAGTAGATTCCAAACAGGAGAGGGCCCAGGACTGAGCCCTGTGGGACTCCACTAGTGACTGGTCGGCAGCTACACTTAAAGAAATCCCAATCCCTCAGAGACGCACGCTCCAGGGATCTAAACTTTGTCATCACAATGAACAAAACATGATGGAGGGATAGGTTCCTGACCCAGAGACTCCCCAGACTCTGGAATAGACTGCCCATACATGTCAAGCAGAGCGCCTCTTTGGCCCTCTTCAAAAGGAACCTTGATGATTGGATGGGAGACAGGAAATCCACCCCAGGGCTCACTTCAGTTGCCCTGCTAGACAGGGGTCCAGGGAAGTAAATACTGTGGGAAGAAATAGCCAGGGAATTTTATGGCTAGGCTTGTATAGGCCCTAGGGCTGATAGCCTAGTACCAACCTATGAACAGTCTGACTTGGAATCCACAACTTTCACTCTGTGGGTCCTGTCTGTGAGCCAATTTGCAACCCACCTAGTGATGTAAGGATTGATGCCTAGTTTGGTGAGTTTATCAATGATATCTGAGAGTGGGGAATGGTATCAAAGGCATTGGCCAGGTCGAGGTAGGCTGTATGCACTGCCTTACCCTCATCCCACAGCCTTGGTGACTGCCTTGAAGAAGTCAAACAGGTTCAGCAGGCAGGATATCCCCTTGACAAAGCCAAACTGTGTGGGGTTAAGAGTTTGGAGACTGCCTAAATTGTTAAGCAGGTCCATTATGATGTGCTCCATATCTTTGCATACCAGACTTGTCAGGCTAATGGGGTGATAGTTCCCAGGGTCTGTAGTTGCTCCCTTTTTATGAAGTGGGATGACTGTAGCAGTACGCCATTCATTAGGGACATAGCCTGAGGCAAGGCTGTAATTCAATAGGGCACACAGATGTGATGCCAATTCATTTTGTAGCTCATGTAGGATGCAGCCAGGGATATTATCAGGTCCCATGGACATTGTATTCTTGGCTTTGGACAATGCAGCTTTTACCTGTGCCACAGAAATCGTGGGTATCAGGCTTTCTTCTGGTATTGTGATACAGCCCTTGGGGGGGGTAAAGTTGGCACTGAATCTGACAGCCAGTATGCTGGCTATATCTGTTGGCTCAGTATAGCAGGTGCCATTGTGCAGTAACTCAGAAAAAATCTGGGTATTGCCCTGGAGATTGTTGATACAGCTATAGAAGGCTCTGTGGTTGTTTTTGGTGTCAGCTGCAATTCTGCCTTCATAGCTGGCTTTAGAGGATTTGATAAAGGATCTCAGATTTTTGTTGACACTGATAAGGGCGGTTTTCCAGTCTTGTGACTTCATTTTTTTCAGTAATAGTTTCTTCCTTCTGTTGTAGAGCTTATTGATGGCTGGAGACCACCAGATTGGCTTCCTTGTTTTGGAGGAGATCGTCTTAGTTCCATTTGGTATGGCAAGGTCCATGCATTTGTGTATGTGCTCGTATGGTCTATGATTCGGAAGTTATGCAGTATTTGCCATTGGCATGGGTGCCGAGAAGTTAGCCACCTCTGTTTTTAGGAGCCTAAAGTCGGCTTTAGAGAAGTTTTTCAGGGTGGTCACCTTAGCGGGGGTGTAGGTGAAATGGATATTTCCATGGTGATCAGTTTGTGGTCAGATTTTAACCAGGGAGGAATTGACTATAGGTGTGGAGCAACGGTCTCCCATGTTGGTAATAACCAGGTCGAGGATGTTGCTTCCTCTAGTGGGGGTCAGAATGAGCTGGTTCAGGGTATTAGAACTGATAAATTCAAGAAAGGGTTAGGCCTGCACATTGGTACTTGAATAGTTTTCCCAGTTGATGGAAGGGTAGTTGAAGTCACCCAGCATGAGAGTATTGTTTGGACCTTGATAGATTCCAGGGTGCTTAAAAACTTGGAGTGAGAGTCTAGGGACATGTTTGGGGTTCTGTAGCAGGCTATGACTTGTATCGCCATCTTACCCAGTGTTAGTTGTACTTGAAGTATCTCGGATGCATTATGCTGTGCTACCAGTCTAGAGGTGTGCGTATCCTTTAAGAATATGGAGACACCACCGCCTTTGGAGCTTTCAGCTGTATTCTGGGGCCGAAAGGTATAGAATGAGTTGTAGCTTTTGAGCGCAGGGATGCTTTCTGCCTCTTTAAACCAAGTCACTGGTACAGCACAGATGTCAACATTCTCCATTTTGAGGAGAGCTTTGTGCGAATGCATCTTGGGGTTTGTTTATAGCTGTTATGGTGGAATTTTGGTCTTTGGAACACTGCTTAAAAAGGCACTATAGGGGTGGCAAGAGCCTTAGCCAGTACCCGGAATCCTAGGGGTGACAGATACAGGCCGCTTCTGGAAAAGCATTGAGGTCTGTCGATCATGTCATCCCAAGCAGACAGATATACTGGATACCCTTAGAATGACACCAGAAACTTAGCCAATTGTTGAAGTCAATCATTTTCTGCTCGTACTGTGGTATCATTCTGGGTGATGGTAGAATGTTGCTCAGGGTTGGGTTATACTGGCCTGGGCCACATAATCTGAGAGTTCCATCACATCTCTTTTCATGTAGTTCAGGGAGGTATATCTCAGATCATTCACATCCACATGGGCAATGACTGAATCATATTTGTACTTGTTGTGGAGTGACCTGAGTGCATGCGTTATGTGGTAGATCCTGGCACCTGACAGACAACTGACTGTCACCTTCTCCTTGTTCAACCTAGTGAGTGGGACATCAGTGTGCCTCATAATTGAGTCTCTTATGATTAGTACATTGGGCAAAGTGTTCTGCCTTAAGGGCTTAGGTTTAGGGGCACACTGTGGTGGTGAGCTCTGTGTTCTGGGGTTGGTGTTGTGTTGTGGTGGTTGAGTGCATTTCTGTCTCAGGGGTCTCTGTTGTTTGGGTAAATTTTTATTGACAGACTTCACGAAGGTGGGTGTGGGTGTATGTTTTTTGTTTCTATGTGTGGGTTGTGATGTTGGTATTTTGGAGGGCTGTATGTTCTATGTAGTGAGTTGCAGGTGTCGACCTTCTCCTCTTGACCAGCTAGTCCAGTCTTGGTTGGAGCATGCACTGCTTCCAATTTGGTGATATAAATGTATCTCTCACATGTATGAGTGTTGGTAGGCAAGAGCAGAGGGTTGTCTGTGTACATCAGACAGTTGCCACACTGTCTCAGAATGCCCAAGTGCACGAGGTTAGCAGGGGAAAGCACAGGAAATTGCCCTACAATCATACCAGGAGGGTAAACACTAGCAGGGAAAAAGAATAACTGTAAATAAAACAAATTTTTATTCATATTTGTATAAAACATTTCATGATATAAACTGCATGTTATATAGTAAAGCTTTTTCAGTGATAAAGATATTAAAGTTGGCAAGTATTTTTTTTTTAGATTTAGGAAATGTAGGAACTGCCATTTAAAAAGAGAAGAAAGGCTGGACAAAATCCTGTTTAAGTTAATGTGTTGCAATCTTGGGCTGTTGGGGTGGGGCCTGGGGTGTAAAAGTGCACAGAATATTATATAGAGATAGTTGAGATGTTTTGTTATTTTTGCTTAGGTGAATATATGGATTAATGCCCTTGACATACTCTAATATTTTTTTTTTGTAAGCATGTGGGCTTTTTAAAAATAATAGAACACTGTGAATGTAATGCCACATTTTCCTTTAGCAAATAAATGTTCAGTCTGCATTGAGCAGTCAAATTATCTATTGTATGATCCCAGTTATTCTCATTAGGGGAACTATATAATTATCAGCTGCAGGATGGGTAAGGCCAGTCTATAGCCAAACGGGATAGGTTATTTTGAGCCCAAAAAGGGAAACTGGCTATGCTTAAAATTGCCCACAAGAGCAGCTAGCCTAGTACTTACTTATGAACCTATAAGTACTACAAAGCATTTATTAGAACAGTGAGCCAGAGTACTTTTTCTTAAGTCTAAAATTTAATGTTTTCTGAAAGCATACAAGCTGTTTTTCACATCTGGGAGGGGAATAAAGATACAAGAACAGACAGCAACTAGTGTAAGCAGTAGCACAGGCTGTAACATGCACCTTAGCATAGAGCACCTTAATTTTAGGTTAAGTAATACCTTCGAGAGCAGCCGTTGATTTGGTACAATTGTTCTTATTAGGAGGGTTAAACGTCTTTATTTGAAGGTATACATTGTTTTGTGTGTTTGTTTTATCCTAATAGGTTGGGGGGGGGTGTTCTGTGGTGGGTTTTTAAGGGTTTTCTGTAAAACAAAAAGTCTTGTAAAATGAGACATATGTTCAAATGAGATGACAAAAAAAACTGCATAAAAAATCAACCTGCCAAATATTAGTGAGTGCATGTAACACAGAAGCTGGAAATATATATTTACAAAGCTGTTGTGCGTAACAGGTGAGAATAACAAATTCTTACCATAATGGCTACACTACCCATATTATTTTGGAATATGAATTCTCTGAGAGGTATAGTCAAAAGGTATTGAATTATATTTAGAAACACAGAGTGCAAACATCAATTCTACAGGAGACACATTTGGAAAGAAATGAGCATATGAATTTAAATATCCTAGACAAAGGAAATGGGAAGTAATTATACTAATTGCTAGAGGAGCTCTAATACTGATAGAAAAGGGGAAAAGATAATAATTGTAGATCTGAGGTAATAAGGAGCTACTTGCAAGGGTGAAGGATTATGCTGTCATGTACTTATGTTCCACCTAAAAATGCTATTATGGAGTTTAAGAAGTGATTTGGAAAAATACTCAGCTGTCAGCAGGGAATATTACATCTGGGTGGGGACTGGAATTTGATTTGCAATAGTGAGGATGTATTGGGGGACCTCAAAGGGAAAACATAACAAAAGAGGCTAGATTTTTGAAGAAATGTATGAAAATATTTAGTGTGGAAGACATGAATTCAGTAGTAGAAACATGGAGAGAACTTGCAAATTCTTCTTCAAAGTACAACTGGCTAGACTAGACAAAAATTATATTTCACAGGAACATGTGCATTTAATTGTAAGCTTTGACACATATCCAATAATTACTTCAGACCATGTTCCAATAACAACTCAGATAAAAATGCAGGGTAATGAAGTAAAAATGAGACTCTGGCACTCCCCCCACCTACCTGTTAAAAAGAAAGAAATTTAAGGATTCGGTACTGAAATTATTCAAGAGCTATTAGGAAAGATGCACATTTCTTTACAAGGTATAGCTACTTAGTGGGATAAAATGAAAGTAGAGATTTGGTAGAAATTAATGAAAAAAGATATGGTTAAGAAGCAACACAAATTATTTACAGAGGGGTAGGTGACAAATGTTAAATTATTGCAGAATAAGGGGAATTTCACAGAACAAGAAGAGACACAACTGAGATTTCCAAGATGGCTACACTTTAAGGAACAGCTTAATTATGGATGTCCCAGTCTGTAAACAGAAACTTAGCAGAGAAAGCCAGTGGACCTAGATTTCTGGGTAAATTTCAATAACTGGTTAGTAAGTCTACTGCCTGGATGCCAGGAAAAAAATATATAAAGGACCTGGAGGAAAAGCAGACAGAAAAGGTGAGGAAAAAACACAGAATGGGAGAAATACTGCAGCTGTTCAGCAAGAAGCAGTGCAAGTTCCAGATATGACTGTCAGTAACCTAGATGGAAGGATAAAGCAGCAGCACACAGATGTGGTTAAAATAAACAAAACACTGATGGAGTATATCAACAAAAAAAATAAAAAGCTGGAAAAATGGAAGAAGCTTTAAATACATATTCAGATAAGGTGACAGAACTGCAAAACCCAGAGGTTGAAATGAAGAAAAGACTGGCTGAATATGAGACTGCATAACAGATGTTTCAAAAAATAATAGAATTAAAGGACAGAGCACGTAGGGAAAACCTAAGATTTTTTGCTGTACCAGAGAAGCTGGATGGAACAGACTGTATTCATTTTATTAAAGCACAAATAAGCAACTGGTATAACACAAGCAGAATTGTTAATTGAAAGGGTACATTGTGTCTATGCTCCACATCTGGTTACTAGAAAACAACCTAGACCTTTAATAGTAAAAATGTAATATTATCAGCAGAAGGAGCTAATTCTGACAAAACTGTGGCAGAAGGACAAAGTACTAAAAGTGAGAGACAGCAGAGGGTTTGTAGAAAATGACTACTCATTGTACACCATGCAGAACAGGAGTAAATATATTCCATTATTTAAGGAATATTGAGAAGCAGGCATGAGATTCAAACAGCCATCTTCAAAATAGTTTTCCCTGGAGGGAAAAAATATTTTTTTGATAAAATACATCCTATATAGGAAACACAAAAGCTTGTCCAACAAAGGGTGAGTTGTGACACAGAAAGAGGTTCTGCTTCATATCCTTCTGGTGATAAGGACTACAGAGGCTGAGCCTGTGAAATCTTTTCATTGTTTCAACAGAAAATACCTAAGAGAAGGAAGGAAACATAACAGTTGAGAAGGAAAGAAACATTAACAGTTGACTAGAATTGAGAATATGTTGGAAATGAAACAGAGGCAGGATTTGGAGATGGTAATAAACGGGAATAAAGCTAGTAACTTAGAATTTGACAAATATGGGTTGATAACTTAATAATTACATCTGTGAAACATAACAGAACAAGAAAATCTGAAAATATGAGACTTCCTTGGACTTTGTTAAACTTGTAGGGGACTTTAAAGCATATACCTTGCTTCATGTTATTAATGTTCAAGGAATAAAATCAGTGAGTTGGAAACTGACAAATATGGGATTACAAAGAAATACTTATACTTGTGAAATATGGCAGAAAAAGAGGATTTAGAAATACTGAATATTCGTGGACTAATTTGCATGGGACTCTAAAGCATATACCCTACTTCATGTCATTAATCTTTGGAAAAATACTTGAGAGAGGGGGAAGAGGAAGAAGAAAGTTAACTAGAAGTAAAACATTATTTTTCTTAAAGGTACTGCTTTAATGGTGCAAAACTTTCTTTTCAAGCTGTGAAGTAAGTTTTTTTCTCAGTTACTTTTAAATGAAATGGGTTACTAATATAAACAGATGCTTTTTTTCCCCTCCCTTATCTCTTTTTCCTTATTCAGTTTTAAGATATGTAGGCACTCCAATGCAAAAAAAAGGAGAGATGAAAAAGGAAAGGTCTGGTTAAGACAGCATGGCAAAATAAAAAAAATAGTATGCTTTTTCTCATGCTTTCATAGGTGAACGACTGGGTTAAGGCCTTTGGCTTTATCCAGCAGCAAGGTTTAAAAGAAAGCAAGTAAATAAAAAAGAATATTGAATATTATAATGCTTTTTTTCTGGTAAACAATGTATCCTTAGCAATTTCCTATCTGGTTTGCATGTTCCTAGAAGACAAGCTGATAAAGAGAAATGTCTTGGAAAAAGTGTTTGCTAAATGCATTCAAGTGTTTTCTCAGCTGGGAGAGCTATAAAGATAAGACAAAATAAGATAGCACTTACTAAAACAGCAGGCTGTATTATGCATCTCACATGAACAAACCTTTCTCTTTGATTAACTCTAGTCTGTATGTGTGGCTATCAATTTAAAACTTTTCTTTTTAGGAAGGTAAAACTTCAAATTTTGAAGATGTACATAGTTTTGCATGTTATTACTAAGTTAAAAGGTTTTTGGGGTATTGGGGTGTTTGTTATTTGTTTGAGGGCTTTCATTAAAACAAAAAGTTTTATAAGATGTGTCATAGGCTCAAATGAGTATGACAAGAAAAAACTGTAAAAAAAGACAAAGCTGCCAAACAATATATACATGTAACATAAAAGTTAGAACTAGGCATTTAACAAAAAAGGCAGTTATACATAAAGGTTGGTAACAATAACTATACAATGATGTTTTCTGTAATGTCTTTAAATCTGAATGGTCTCACAGATAAATACACAAAAGAAAGAGTAGTGAATTATATTAAATAAAGTGCAAATAGCTATGCTACAGCAGAAACCCTGGAAAGAAATGTACATGTGAATATGATAAAGAAAGGTTTTCAGGGTGGTTATTCATAGGTTCATAGGTAGGTACTAGGCTAACAGCCCGAGGGCCAAGGCAAGCCAAGCCAACAGTGTATTGGCTTTCGCCACCCATGTACTGTTAAATTCCTGCCCCTCTATCAAGCAGTGCCCCACACATAACCCCAGGGGTGAATTTCCTATTACCCATCCACTTATCAAGGTTTTTCTTGAATAGTGCTACTGACGAGCTCTGCTTGATGTGGATGGGAATCTTGTTCCAGAGCATGGGAAGTCTCCGGGACATGAATCTATCCCTCCAACATGTCCTATTCATTGTTGTGGTAAGGTTTAGGTCTCTAGACCATGTAGCTCTGGGAGATTGGGATTTCTTCAAGTGGAGCATGTCCATTAATTCTGGGTTTGACATAGCTCTGTATGTCAGACAGAGGTCTCCTCGGAGTAAGCGGTATGCGACCGAGTAGAGTTCGAGTTTCATGAGCTGGTCAGCATAGGGCAATTGTTTGAGGCCAGTGATCCTCTTGGTGAGGTACTTTTGGGGCCTCTCAAGTTGTTGTAGGTGTCTTGTGAGGTACACCCAAACAGGGCATTGTATTCAATGAGGGGTCTGATAAGTGATGAGTAGAGGGGATCGAGGACTTCCTTATTTCTAGATGCGAACCCTTTTGTGATTAAATGGGTCACGTAGAAAGATTTTCTGACCACTGTGGCAATGTGGTTATCAAAGGAGAGGTTACTATCCACTTGGGTCCCAAGGTCTCATCACACTTTCTGAGTTAAGTGAACTACCCCCTATTTGGTAATTCATGGGTAACGAGTTTTTGTCAAAGGGGATAAAAATGCACTTTTTGGCATTTAGTTTGAGGCCATGATTTTGACACCAGGTGTCAGTCTCAGTGAGGCCCTTTTGCAGGATGTCTATGTCGGCGTGGGAATCGATAATGGCACCCAGTTTGTAGTCATCTGCGAACTTGGTTAGCCTTAGACCCTTGGTGTTTGTTTGCACTTCAGAGAAGTATATATCGAACAGGAGGGGTCCCAGGACTGAATCCTGGGGTACTCCACTTGTCACTGGTTTGGAGTCAGCAACTCTTACCATATGGGTTCTGTCCATGAGCCAGCTGGCCACCCTTCTCATGAAGTAAGGGTTTATGTTAAGGTTGGTGATTTTATCAATGATTCCTGAATGAGAGATAGTGTCAAAGGCTTTAGCTAGGTCCAGGTAGGCTGTGTGGACTACCTTGCCCTCGTCTATGGCCTTTATAACTGTTTCAAATAAGTCTACCAGGTTTAGGAGACATGACCTACCTTTTACAAATCTGAATTGGGTAGCATCCAGACTTTGGAGGTTACCTATATCTTTGTTTATGAGTTCCATGATGATACACTCCATGGCCTTGCAGACCAGGCTTGTCAGGCTAATAGGTCAATAGTTTCCAGGGTCTGTGGTGGTTCCTCCTTTGTGGAGTGGGATAACAACTGCTGTGTGCAATTCTGTGGGTACATAGCCTGTGGTGAGGCTGTGGTTCAACATGGATTTTAGGTGGGGGGCTAGTTCATTTTGGAGTTCATGTAAGATGCAGCCTGGGATGTTGTCCGGTCCCATGGATGCTAGTTTTTTTTGCTTTAGAGAGTGTCATTTATAGCTGTGTGTTTGTGATTGCCGGGGCTCTACAACCATCTGGTATAGTTATGGGCCTTTTGGGGGGGGTGAGGGGGGAGTAAAGTTTGCACTGAACCTATCTGCCAATATGTTGGCAGTATCAGTTGGCTCTGTATATTCTGTGCTGCTCTGTTGTAGCTCGGTGCAGATCGGGGTGTTGCCATGGAGATTCTTGACATAGCTAAAGAATGCCTTGTGGTTGTCTTTGGAATCTGTGCCAATTTTTCTTTCAAAATTAGCTTTGGAGGATTTTATGAGAGATCTTAGTTTCTTACTGAGGCTTGTCAGTGAGTTCCTCCATACCTGGGTTTTTACTCTTTTTTGCAACAGTTTCTTCCTTCAGTTGTAGAGTTTGTTAATGGCAGAGGAACACCAGATCAGCTTCTTTTTTTTTTTGGAGGATAGCGTCTTTGTTTTGTTGGGGATAGCACGATCCATGCACTCATGCAAGTGCTTGTAGAGTGCATTTGTGTAGGATTCAGCAGTCGTGACTGTATGGACTATGTTATCCATCTGCAGGGGTGTCATGAAGTTGGTCACCTCAGTTTTGAGATGCGTGAAGTTTGCTTTGGAAAAATTTTTTACGATGGTTTCCTTGTGTGGGGGTGGGGTCGGGATGTGGATATCTAGGGTGATTAGTTTATGGTCTGATCTAACAAATGAGGAGTTGATCTTGGGCATTGAGCACCAGTCGCCATGTTGGTAATGACCAGGTCCAGAATATTGTTGCCCCTGAGTGGAGCATTGACAAGCTGATCCAGGAATCGTTGAGCCAGGGAGCTAGTACAGGAGTAGTTTTCCCAGTTAATGTTTGGGTAGTTGAAATCACCCATTATTATGTGTTTGGTTGGACCATCATTTTTTCCAATGTCCCCAGGTACGAGGAGTGAGCGTCCTGGGTCAATGTGGGGGATTTATAACAAGGTACAATTTGGAATGCGTTTTTGCCCTGGGTTATTTGCACTTGGATGATTTCAGCAGCATCGAATTTTGCAACTAGCCTGGAGGTGTGGATGCGCTTGATGAATATGGACGTGCCTCTGCCCATCGTGTTTCGGTCCGGGTTTTGTGGCCGAAATGTGTGTTATGAGTTATAGCCTGGTAGTGCTGGGGTGCTCTCAGGAGCCCTGAACCAGGTCTCGGTCACTGCACATATAACAATGTTCTTCATTTTGAGGAGTGCCTCGAGTGAGTGCATTTTGAGGTTTAGACTCCTAGCGTTGAGTAACATTGCCCTCAGTTTTTTCTTTCCTGTAGTTCTTATGGTGGTGGGTTTGTTTTTTGAGCCTTGCCTAAAAAAGGCACTACAGGGGCGGGCAAGAGCCTTGGCCAATATTCTGAAACCCAGGGGTGACAGGTGCAGGCCATCTCTGATGAAGCATTGTGGCCTGTCGAGCATGTCATCCCAGGCAGACACATACTGACTCCCCTTTGAATGACACCAGAAGCTTAGCCAATTTTTGAAGTTGATCATCTTTATCTTTGTACTGTGGTATCATTTTTGGTGAAGGCAGGATGCTACTCAGGGCTAGGGTCATACCTGCCTAGGCTACAAGATCGGAGAGCTCTTCCATGTCTCTTTTCATGTAGTCCAGGGAGGTACATCTCAGGTCATTTACACCAACATGAACTATGACAGAGTCATATTTGTACTTGCCTTGCAGTGACTTGAGTGCATGCATTATGTGGAGGATTCTGGCACCTGACAAGCAGCTGACAGTAACCTTCTCTTTGTCCAGCCTGGTGAGTGGGGCATTGGTGTGCCTGACTATAGTGTCACCTGTCACAAGTGTGTTGGGTATGTTGTTTTGCCTTATGGGCTGTGGTTGTGCGGCATACCAAGTTTGTGGTCTATGTGTTGTTTGGGGTGTGTTAGTGGTAGGAGATTGCTTGTGTGTCTGCTTTAGAGGTCTCTGTTGCCTAGGCAGATTTAGATTTTTAATCAGAGCCTCCGTATATGTTTTGGTGTTTCTATGTGTGGATTTTGGAGGTATAGGTTTAGTTGGTCTATGTGTTGTGAGTGGGGTGTTGCGAGTGTTTAGCTTCTCCTCTTGACTGTCTGTTCCAGTCTTGGTTGGAGAGAGCTTTGCCTCTAGATTGACTGTATAAGTGCATCTCTCTGAGGGTTGTCTGTATACATGAGGCAGTTATAGCACTGCCTCAATATGCCCAGGCTCATCAGGTAGGCTGGAGAGTACACCGGGAGCTGTCTCCTGGACATGCCTGAATAAGTAGGGAAGTATAAAGACTATTCACTTCTGGCAGATGTGGGGGCTGAGTGCTTAGTGCTGCAGTAGATTTAGAACAAGTGCTGGGCTGAAAGGTGCTGGTCTGGGTGCTTTAGGCTGAAAGATTGACAAGTTCTAAGGGAAAAACTGAAGAGCAGACCTTGTGGAGCCAGGAATGGTTAACCCCAGCTAACCGGTGCTGCGCGGTGTGCAAAACCATATAGAATAACCATGGGAAAAGGAAAACAGAAGCACTTATATTACTTGCAAGAGGAGCTCCAATAGTAATAGAAGAAAATATAATGGAAGATTTATAGTATTAAGGGCTACTGGCATGGGAGAAGGATCACACTGGCATGTATTTATATTCCACTGAAAACTGCTAAAAGAGAGCTTAAGAAAATTCTGGGAGAAACAAAATCAGCTTTCAGCAAGGAATATTACTTATAGGTAGGGAATGGAATTTGATTTGCAACAGTGAAGATGTGTCGGGGGGGGGTAGAAGGGAAAATATAACAAAGGACAGTAGATTTTTAAAGAAATTTATGAAAACATCTTGCAGGGAAGATGTGAATTGAGTACTGAGAGTTCAGAGAGCATTTCCTTATTATTATCCAAGATACAAAAACTGGGCTAGGCTAGACAGACTAAACATTTCACAGAAACATAAGCATTTAATTGAAGGTCTTGAAATGTACCCAATAACTAATTCAGATCATGCGCCAATAATAACTAAAATAAAAATACAGGGGAATGAAATAAAATTGAGACATTGGCACTTTCCTACCTATTTGTTGAAAAGAGAGGAATTTAAGGAATGGGTAATGAAAATTATTCAGGAGCTATTAGAGAAGATAGAAAATTCTGAAAATATAACTAAGGAGTGGGATAAAATTAAACTAGAATTTAAAAATTGGGCAGAAATAAAAGAAAGGGAGATATGGTTAAGAACTAACAAGAATTGCTTAGAGGGACTGACAAGTGTTGAAGTATTCAAAATAGGGGGATCTCACAGAACAAGAAGAGGAGGAAATACAGAATGCTAAACAGAAAATAAGAGATTACCTTGATAATATGCAGGAGTTTAAAAGGATTGCAGTTAAGCAACTGTTTTTTGATAATAATCCTAGAGAACAAAAACTTTTAGCACATCTCAGGCAACAGATAATAGAAAAGTCTGTCACCAAGCTTAGGGAGCCTATAACAAGGAAGATAGCAAAGGATCCTGTAAGTATTAGAAATACCTCGAAAATTCTATGAAAGTCTGTATAAAGCACAGAAATATGGAAATCAAGAAAAGGTACAAATGTCAATGTTTATGGAAGAATTAATATGCCCAGGCTAGAGGTAGAGGAGGCTCAGTTACTAACAGGATAGTAGGATATGAGATAAAAATTTTGATGTATAACCAAGCTACAGGAAAATCCCCAGGAATAGATAGTATTCCTATGGAGCTGTAAAAGCTAGGATGGAAAAAACTGATAAAGATCTGGAAGGTTTTAAATGTATTTTAAGAGGAAGAGAAGTACCAACATCCTGGAAGAAAGCAGTAGTAGCTGCAATATCTAAAGAGGGCAAAGATCCATCAGATCCAGCTTCATACAGGCCCATTTCAATACTAAATTGTGATTATAAAGTGTTTATGTCTATAATGCAAAAATAATTGAAAATGCGATGCCAAAATTGATAGATATAGATCAATGTGGCTTTTGTGTGTGTGTGTGTGGGGGGGGGGTCAAAACAGTGATGATCCAGAGGGAAGCAGAATTTTAGACAATACCACTGTTGTTGGTCGATGTTGATGCAGAGAAGTCATTTGACCGAGCGAGTTGGGACTTTATGAGCAGAGCAATGGAAGCATTTGCATTCCCTGAAAAAATTATAAGGTTTATTAGGAGGATATATGGGGGATCAGAGGTGGAAGTTAAGGTGGGTGGGATATTAGAGTACAGCAAAGAGAAATAAATAGTGGGGTCCTAAATGAAAGACCAGCACTGGTAGAGATCTTAGTAGAATCTAGAACATAAGTGGTTGTTAAGAAAGGAATAATTAGTACAGCATATAAAATATTGCATGATAACTATAATAATCAATGAGAAGAGGTTAGAAAGAATTAGGAAGAGAGATTGGATAAACAATTCACAAAGAAACAATGGGGGTATATATGTATGTCTCCCAAATATGCAACAAAATCTAGAAAATTTAAGATCTTTGCCTGGAATTGTTTACACAGATATGTTTATACCCCAAGCAGGCTACAAAGAATCTTTACTCAGGTAGACAGCAAATGTTGGAGATGTGATAAGAGGTAACTGGGAATATATTTTCTGGGACTGTAATGAGTTGGCTGACTTTAATGATTTCCTGCAGACTGTTCTGTTGGAGATGCTGGATGAGCAAATTGCAGTGACTAGAGAAATTATTTTTCTGAGCTATGATATAGAGTTGGTATTGCCTAGAAATAGTAAGGCCTTGCTGAGTCCAATTATGATGGCTGCCAAATAGCTAGAAAATGGAAATCAAAGTTTAAACCAACAAAGTAACAAAGATAGTAACACAAATAAAACATCTGGAATGGGGAACTTTAGAAAAAAGGTTGGAGTAAATTATACAGGAATAAATGGGAAATGTATAATCACTACATGCAGAGGAGGAACAATGTTTAAAAGAAAGCAGTATCTGAATGAGCTATGTAATGGTTGACTGACAATGACTGGATATATTAAAAGTGATGGATAATGTTTGCAGCTACAGTTGTGTTGACAAGGTTTGTAAGGTATAATGTTTACAACTGAGGCTGTACCACTACAATTTATTTCCATTTATATAAATGTAAGATTGTCTGTGAAACACATAATTTAATAAAGATGTTACTTGTATATAAAAAAAAAAAAACATGCAAAGGAGGGACGAGGTTTAAAGGAAGGCAGGATTTTAATGAGCTATGTAATGTTTGGCTGTCAGTGACTGGATATATTATAAGTGATGTATAATGCTGCAGATACAGTTGTCAGCATGGTTTGTAATGTATAATGCTTGCAACTGAAATTGTGTTGGGATGGTTTATTTTCATTTATATAAATGTAAGATTGCCTATGTCATATACCATAATTTAATAAAGATGCTTCTTGTTTTAAAGAGTCATTTTCACTTTGTTGACCAGAGTTTTATCTATCTCTTCCAAAAGCAAATCTGCATCCACACATATTTTTCACCTATCTGGAAAAATATTCTAAAGATTGTTGAGTACAGCAGTATGAATTTCACCCCAGCCTCCTGACAACTCAATGACTGGAATAAAGGTATTCCTCTTTTGTCTAGTATAAAGCAAGTAGTTATTTGTAATACCCTTACATCAACAATGTTCAACACCTGTCAACACCATGGTGTACAGACTTAAAGCTCTATGTGTGGCCCAGGTGACCAGGGTTGGATGTGCAGTATGATGTAGCCTCTCTGGACCAGTAATCAAGGAGCTTGAATCCTCAAAACTGACACTGTAGAGGAACATTCACTTGGAGCAAAAATAGATGGATCCAGTATTTCCAGATGCAGCTCTCTGCATCAAGCACAATTTTCCTTAAGGGCACACAGGGAATACACTCAGCCAGAGGTCTGGGTTTATCTCTCTGTCTCTCCCCAGGTCTCCAGAAAGGCTTCCCACTGGCAAAGCTGTAGAATTAAGTCCTCAGTTGAGTGCCCAAGCCAAGTCCTTCACCACTCTCTGTGAAACCAGTGCTTTGTTTCCCTGCTACAAGTAGCTGACACACACCTGGGAACGTCTGGCACAGATTTACCCACTGTGGCCCCCTTCTGCCCAGACTATAAGGTAGTTATCACTTTTACCAGACACTACAAAACCAGTGACCCAAGGCTCTTGCAAGGGTATCCAATTACACTGAATGAAATTAATATTAACACAAATGGTAATGTTGACCAAACAGCCAGGCTAAGGGAGTGGCCAGAATGTCACAAATAGATATAAGTACTCTCAAAGGTTAAGATAGTCACTAAAGGTCCAGCCACAATATAAAGTTTAAATATATTTAATAATAAATAATAAAAGAACATGAAAATACAAAATATCTATTTACAGTAAATACCAGAGTTTCAATCACATAAGTATTAAACATAACACAGCTGGAAAAATCCACACAGTTACAGAAAAAACAATACTTAACTATTCCCACTATATTTTCCTGACTGTTCTAGAAAAATCACCCTTCTTACTTACTTAATAGAGCAAGGCAAGATGAAGTAGGGGAGGGATCCTTCTATATCAGGTTCCAAGAAAAAGACTGCCCTGAGACTTCAGTCTTACTTAGTATTAAACATTATTTTAGTGATGGATTCCAGAATTACATCACATACAGGTCATCTAACTTTTGGTTCCCATGCCATGCCCCCCATTGCTAGAAACTGCCAGGATTTAGCACCTATGTGTCAATAATACACATGCACAAAGCCTTGCTAAAATCTGCTGCAGCTCCTGTAAGTCATAAAACCATAAAACACCTCCACTCTTCTGCAGGAGCTAATAAACCATACTTCTTATAGACATTGCATCTCTGGCTTCATTCAAAACTCTGAGATAACATATTTATGGCCTAGGCCTAGTAATTTGATTTCTTACTATTTTCCAAATTAGCTGGAGCTGAGCTTATCCTCTTCTCTTCCAGTATCCTCTGTTAACACACACACACACACACACATATATATATGTTTATGTGTATGTATATATATATATATATATATATATATATATATATATATATATTATATATTTAATATATATATATATATAATATATACACACACACACATATATATATATATATATATATATATATATATATTTGTATTTAATTCAGTTACAATACAGTCAGGACCCACTGTTGGTACATTTTTAACACAACACAAGCAACTTTACAAATCCATTGTCAACACAAGCATCTGTAGAAATCAGTTTGATATTCAAATAACACATCATTCTGTACTAAATTCCAGCTAGCTGTTCTGGCATATGTTACACTTCCACTGCCCTACTTCTCCTGGCAAAGCTCGCATGACCTCACATAATCACAACCAGCACAGACATCTGAGGTGCAAGTAAGCAGGAAAGTGTGTGCCCATCCTGGGGAAGGGCAGCTGCAGGGCCATTCCTCATTTACAATCCCTGGTGGAGTTTGGGGACAGAGAGGGGGGTGGTCCAAGGAGGGGAAAGGGTGGGCACTACTAGAGCTTTTCTCCAAGCTCTTATTTCTGAACTCATGCATTTGTACCTACCCTTTCGTAGTTCATCTGCTAGGCACAGGCATTGGCTGATTAACTCAGAAGAAAGTGGGAGTTGTGCCTTGCTTTGCTCTCCTCCAAGCCCCCAATTTCCCAGCCACACCTGGGCCACCCAATATATTTGTTCTGCTCTCCACTTATAGTCACACCCTCAAGACACACCTATTAAAAAGACACCACTATAAAATCACATAACCCTCTTATCTCACTGCCCTCATAGTTAGTTCTACAGTATTACTGGAAGTCTTAACTCCCACTTACAACTTCCTATACAAACACAACACACATACAATCAATAAAATGCTCCTCCTTGCACAACTTACACTGTTGTACCTCCTTCTATCCTCTTCACCTCCTTCACATTCTACAACTAATACCAAACATCTTCATAAAACACTTATCCAACCAGTTGTCACATCTTCAGGTATTATCCCTACTTCCATAACTTTCATACCAACAAACCACCACAACCCCCAGTAATCAGTCCATAATCGTTATACTCTTTCTAAAGAATAACAATGAACTTAACACAGGCTCAACAACCCCCTTTCCTCAACATCAGAAGTACTCTCTTCTTACTCTGGCCTGTGTTCTCCTCAATGCACATAGTATCAGAAACAAGTTAAACCGCATAAGTGCATTTACTTCCAATACAACCCAGATATTCTAGCTGTTATAAAATCCTCAGTCAAACAAGACTCCCCCAACTTTCAACACCTTCTAACCTTCTACAAGTACGTCAATGATTACATCTGGTGGAGGCTTTCTAATTATGTAAATCCAAAAGTAATCGTCCAAGGAAACTCCTCCTCAGACTCCGGTCCTAACTGGATTTTCCTGAAATTTCCAACTCCTAAGACAAAGCACTACAGATCACTACAGCCTCTTTACCACCCCCTTCTTCCCTAAATAAAATCAAACCACTCATCATTAACATCCTTAATAACTATCCCAAAATAATAACAATCATTCTAAGTGACTTAAATCTTAATTCTCTTGGCCCTCTTTCATCTGAAATGGGTATTTTTGTAGAGCACTCAGTTCTCTTTCACCTCATAAAAGAACCAACAAGACCTAACCTCAAAATCCTCCAAACACTTCACACTTGACCTATTACTGCAAACATACCAAATTCCATCTCCAAAATAAACATCTTGCTACCTTCACTACATGAACACTGCCCAATCACCTTTACAATTATCAGCTATTCTCTACAACCACCACCAATATAAAAATCTTCAGAAAACACAGTAGAAATAACATTAACAAACTCACAATGTTTCTCAAAGCCCAAAACCAGAAAGATATTCTCTCCTTACATGAACCAAAAACAGCAGCTGTAACCCAGTAATCTTGGACTGATAATAGTTATAAAAAAATTGTGATGTATGATGTTTGTAACTAGGAGCATGTTAACATGGTTTGTTTTATTTTATATAAATGTACGTTTGCCTATGTCTCAAGTAATAATTTAATAAAGGTGTTAAAAACAGCAGCAGTTGTAAGCCTAATCAACTATCTACACCAGCTGCAAAACAAATTCTTCCCAGTTATCCACAGGTTTTATAAAGCTAACAAAACTGAAGGTCTATCCACTAACTCAAACATCCTTTAACACTAAGGAAGCATAGCAAAAATGGAAACAAATCCCTACAACTGACAAGTGCACCTCCTTTATAGTCTTATGTAACCTAGCCAAGAAGTTCATCAGAAGGCACAAAGAAATTTCCTAGCAAATAAACAAATTACCCTGTTACATTCCCCAAAACACTTCTGGAAACAGGTCAACCTCTGTATAGGAAGAAACCTCCTCATGATACTCTGTCTACAACCATCACTCAGTGTGGTACAACACTTTCTCCAGAAGAAATTCTCTTAAAGGATTTAGCAATCTTCTATCAATAAACTCCACACTTTCCTCAGATCATGCATTGCTCACCCACCATAATTCATCTCCATCTTCCACTTCAAATGCATACATACAAAGAAGTCTTTGTTCTACTTGAAAATACTTCCACTGGCACCCCCTCCTGGATCTAACAACATAAACCCCTGACTCATTTTACTGAAGAGACCATCTATGCCTTCTTCTCACCCACATATATAATATTTGTCTCACACAAAACACCATGCCACTGATTTGGAAGACTGCTCTAATTAACCCCCCCCCAAACAAACCAACCAAATGATACCACTCACTTCCATCCACTATCCTCCCAATTCTGCACAAACATCTAGAAAAGATAGTCTACACCTAACTCTCTTTCTCTATAGCCAGCAGTACCACCAGATCTCCTTCAAACAGTATGGATTCTGGCCTACACACATTACTATGACAGCATGTTGGTCCCTAACTGATGACATCCTGCAAACCTCTGATAGTGGCCTACTTACAAGTGCCCTATTTTAGACCCGACAAAGTCATTTGACCTCAGTGTTTCTTGTAAGATAATAGTCAAACTAAATGAAACTTACATCAGTCCAGACGCCCTGGTTTAAAAATTTCTTCACTAACAGACACTTCAGAGTTAAAACAGAATCCTCTGAATCAGAATCTGCACTTATTACTACAGGTGGACCACATGGATACATTCTTGCCCCCTCCTCTTCTCCATATTCATTAACAAACTTCCTTGTGATCTATTCCATCCTCTCATTATCCTCTATGCTGATGACAGTCATTTACTGATAAGGTCACTCTCACACCAACATTCAATGTCAACTCTAGCTGGACTTACAGGAGATCCACCAGTGGCCCATAAAGCATAAACTATTTCTCAACCCCACCAAGACCAAAATTATGTTTTTGGACCTCAGCAGAAAATTCAGCAAACACCTGACTCTTTAACTATCTTTGACTTATACAACCTTTCCATAGAGACAACTTCCACCTTCAGATTTCTACGATTATGGCTTATCAGTCACAAAACATCCATTTCCACGGAGACAAAGTAAGAGTCAAAATAAAATCTCTCATCTTCTAGGTCAAAAAGATCTCCCCTTTTCTATCTCAACCAGCCAGAGCAGCCATTGGCAAAGGAGTTCTCCTTTCTCAAACTTGAATATGGGCTTCCAGTTTTTGCCTTGGTCTCCAAGAAAAACACTGCCACACTCTAGACTATAGTTAACAGCATCTGCCGATTCATTGCAAAGCCGGCTCACTGTGAGCATCATTGTATCACCCCCAGAAAAGGCCAAATGGCTACCCATAAAACAAAGATCTAACCTACTTTTAGTATCCCAACTCTGCAAACTACTCCATCTCCACACATTTACTCCCCTTGTAGCTAGACATCATAAATAAAACCTCCTCATACAACATTATACACTACTCACAAGTCACACAAACTTTCAGCTCCATAGCACTGCACATGCTTTCTTAGGTACCTGGTCTTTGTCAGGCTTTCTCCATTGACCTAAAGTAAATCAACACTTATATCAAATTAAGAATGCAACTCAAAAAGTACTTCTTCATCCTGCTTTAGCACAGGGCATGTCTCCTAATCTGTCTCCTTTCTATGTCTCTTCTCCTCTCTCGAGATTTACTGAAGATTGATCCAGTTTAGAAACTAAAGTAAACATTGTATATTACACTCTGCTTCATTGTACATTGCACTGTGCTTGTTCACTAGACAGTCTAAATACATTTTCTATGTAATTAGTCTGAACTACTCTGTTATGGCTTACATTTCTGTTTGTATTTTTTTCTTTGGCTTTTGAAATGTTTTGTACATCACCTGGGCTGAGCCTGAAATTAAGCAAGCAATAATGCCTGACAGGGTGTGCGTTAATGTGTAATTAATGCCCGCCCAGGGGTGTGCACCCCTGGAAGGGCATTAATTACACATTAACACACACCCTGGAGTGCATTATTGTGCTTAGAGAATGGTCTCTTTGTGAAATTGTTGTGTTTTACTTATGTACTTTTTTAATTTCTATTTTATTTTTTAATATATTTTTGATGTAAAATAGTTCCTCCGCCTAATGTTTCATACTTGCTATAGTATATGTTAAGGCTGTCGGAGAAAGCATTTTACATCCAAAATATTAAAAAAAATAAAACAGTACTTAAAAAAAAACATAACTAAGTAAAACACAATTATACAGTGATCCCATTCTCTAAGGTCTGGCAGAGATCATTCTCTCTTCAGTCTCTTGGTTCACTTTCGCACTTCACTCACTCATTCTCTCTCTCTGTCACACACAAACACACACACACGCGCGCACACACACACACACACACACACACACACACACACACACACACACACACACACACACACACACACGCATGCATGCACACACACACACACACACACACACACACACACACACACACACACACACACATTCACTCGCACAAGATCGGTCTCACCCTCTTTCTCAATATCTCACAGTCTCCGGCTGCTTTCATACTTACATTCAGTCTCATTCTCTCTTGATCTCTCTCACATGCAGTCTCCTCTGCTTATATTCACTCACATATCACTCTCTAGATCTCTCTCTCCCCCTCTCACACACACACACACACACACACACACACACACACACACACACACACACACACACACACACAGTCTCTCTGCTTTCATGCATGCATTCACTGACACATGCAAACACACACACACTCGATCGAATGCTCTCTCTCTCTCTTACTCTCATACACGCATACAGTCTCTCACACATGCTTTACTTTTTAAATTTTTTATATTTTACACTCGCTAAATGGCAAAGCACTGCTTAGCGAGTGTAAAATAATGGCTCATTCTCACTTTCACCGACATGCATGCATGCACTTTTTTTATCTTCCTTTTTTTTTTTTTTTTTTTTTTTTATTTTACACTCACTAAACAGCAGAAACACTGCTTAGTGAGTGTAAAATAATGGCGGCTGATTCGTTTTCTGAGTCAGAGCTCCACAGCAGCTTGATATATTTCTGTGAAGCGGCGGACTCGTTCTTCTCAGCAGCCATTACTTGTACATTAATACCCTGCTGGAGAACGTTCGTTTTCCAGTCAGGGCACTGATGTACAGTACACCCATTTTCTAATCAATATTAATCAGTGCACTACCCCAGTAAACAAATACAAATACATAAATAAACCCTATTAATGAAAAACAGGCTGTTCTAGTCAAAAAGTGAGCAATTCAAAAATATTTTATTGTTCATCTCTCCAACACCATGTCACATCTTGTTTTAATACTTATTAAATCGCAAACTTACTTCAGACATGTTCAGAATAAACTCAGTAAGATAGCCTGTACTGGTTGTGTAAAGAGATAAAGCCCTGACTGTGGCCCAAGCAACTGGAGTTCAAATAGTGACACAGATGCTTGATGGCACAGGCAGGGAAAAAGGGAAAGCCCATCTTGAGGAGGAAGGTAATGCAAGCTCAAGGTACACTCATCCACTCACTCATTTTAATTTCCTGAGTAGAGACTGGGTAAACAAAACAACTGTACAGTGCTGCTTGAGGTTGGGCAGGGCATTCTGCTAAAATCAGCCGCTTGCAGAAGTGAAGGGTGGTCCACTGCATAGACGCACTGCATGCCCCAACCTTAAGGTGTTATTGGGTAGTTGCAGTGTGGAGAGCATTAGGTGAAAACACCCCTCAGCAGAAGTATGATGTTGGTCCAGGATGCCATAATATCCATAACAACTGCAAACTTAAGAGTACATCCAGGGGAGGTTGAAGGATTCAGTAGACTGGCAATCAAGAAGAAGTACCAGGAACAGCTGATGGTCAGCTATGAGGCAGCCAAAAAGAGCTAATAAACTTAGAAAGATACCACATCATGCCCATAAATATCATAAGTGCCTATTTACCCTCTGATGACAATTTCTGTACAACAGTCCTGACATTTCCACCATTTGATTTCAAGCCTTTTCAAGTTAAAACATATCCCATACAGCTGAAATAAGTAACTTGTGGCTTTACATTTATTTTTGTTCGGCTTGAGGTTATAATGTCTCAATCTATGCAGTAACTTGCTCAAAATCTTGTCAAGATCTTCTTTGGTCATTCTTCAGAATAGCCTTATTAAGATCTCTCTGGTCATGCTCCTGAACTCATTAGTAATGTTAATGACACATTAAAGTTCTTCAATTATTTGAGCAGCAGTTCACTGAAATTCTTCAAATACTGGTACAACGTCAAAATAAAGTGTCATGAATCTTTACCTTTCCAAAGTTATATTAAGCATGTACAACTCTGAACTTTCCTTATTTAACCTGATTTGCCAACATCCACAAATAGCAGTAAGTACAAGAAAAA
The DNA here is from genome assembly GCF_019279795.1 of Protopterus annectens. NCBI lineage: Eukaryota > Metazoa > Chordata > Ceratodontiformes > Protopteridae > Protopterus > Protopterus annectens. The sequence continues at coordinate 533,606,696 of NC_056736.1, forward strand.
ATACTTTGCATTTGGTATTCTAGTATCTTCTTCTAAAGTGGAAACTAAATGTTCCCTGTTTATAGATTTATTTATCTTCTGGACCTATGTATAAAATAATTGTGTCAGGTTTAACTGTAGTAGACACACTATTCACCTAGTCAGAAAGATCAGTGTTTCTTAATTATGGTAATGCACCTCAATTTATGGACCTCCATTTCACTTTTACGTCTGATATCTACTGCAGCTTTCCTTGCACACACACTTCTTTTTCTTTCAGCTGCTTCTGTTAAGGGTTGCCACAGTGGATCATCTGTTTCCATTTCTTCCTGTTCTCTGCATCTTGCCCTGTCACACCACCCACCTGCATGTCCTGTCTCACCACATCTATGAACCTTATTTTAGGCCTTCCTCTTTTCCTCTTACCTGGTAGCTCCATCCTTAGCATCCTTCTCCCAATATACCAAGCATCCCTCCTCAGCACATGTCCAAACCAATGCAATCTCACCTCTTTAACTTTGTCTCCAAACCATCTAACCTGAACTGACCCTCTAATATACTCAATTCTAATCCTATCTATCCTCATTACACCCAATGCAAATCTTAACATCTTTAACTCTGCCACCTCCAGCTCTGACGCCTGTCTTTTTGTCAAGTGCCACCATATCCAACCCATATAACCTAGCTGGTCTCACTACCATCTTGTAGACCTTCTCTTTCAGTCCTACTGGTACCCGTCTATCACAAATCACTCCTGCCACTCTAATCCACCCACTCCACCCTGACTGCACTCTCTTCTTCGCCTCTCTTCCACACTCACCATTACTCTGAACTGTTGATCCCAAGTATTAAACTCATCCACTTTCACCAACTCTACTCCCTGCATCACCATTCCTCTGTGCTCCCCCTCATTTACACACATGCATTCTGTCTTAGTCCTGCTGACCTTCATTCCAATCCTCTCTAGAACATAGCTCCACCTCTCCAGGGTCTCCTCTACCTATTCCCTACTTTCACTACAAATCACAATGTCATCCACAAACATCATAGTCCACGGGGACTCTTGTCTGATCTCGCCTGTCAACCTGATATGATGATGTTTCCTTGGAAATGCACAATTAGTTAAATTGCAAAATTCATCTGAATATGATGAACCTATGGCAAACACCTCTAGGCAATTCAGAGGAATAACAATTCACCAATGTGTCCATGGGATGTGAGAGAATACCAGAGTACCTGGTGAAAATCTAAAGGGACACAAGGAGGACAAGCAGACTGCTCCTATATTTTTAAGTAAGCAATTTCTAATCAAATGCCTACACCAAACTACCCAAATAAGTAAGCAACTTATAAAGCTTTAAAACTTCTTTTATCTTCAGAACTTCCATTTTTGATTGCACATTATATTCTATCAGTATATCTATCTAAATACTACCCATTGACTGTTTTATGCTTTTCTGCCAGATTTCTAACTAAACTTATTGATTAAATTCTCTGTGTCACACTTGCAGATTGTGCACATGTTTAAAAGTTACAGTACATTGAAATAAAAGTTTCATAACTTGATTCTACTTATAGGCATACTTTTTGCTTTCAAAGTTGTTTTATCACATGTTGCATACTTTAATAAAATTATATTTCTTTTCCACAGTTTTTAAATAACACACTCAGTGCAGGACATTTTCTTTACTATATTTTTCTTACAACATGGAAAACATATTAATGGCATGGTTGTTAAGCCTTTCAAGGACTTCATAGTTCAAAAGGAATTGAGAGTTCCCTCCCCCCACAGTACTACAGAGGTGTTAAAACTGTCACTGCACTGAGAGAACCTTATAGAATCAATTCCCCAGACTACAAAAGAAAACCCTGAACAAAGCCCTGCAATTTACTTTTCTGGCTGTGGCTGGATATTTTCTAAGTACAGTGTAAAATAAGGTCTGAGCCAAACATAAATGAGGGTGATTAAAGACCGAAAAGAAGCAATCCTTTTATAGAAGGTAAAGAACATAACAGTGACCCTCCCAAATCCCATTACATGTCAATGGCATGGAAATTCATAGTTACTTCCTTATGTCTGGCATGAGTCATACAAAGTATTATGGGAAGGAGAAAGGCTTGGGGAGTACAAGATCATGTTGATATCAAGCCCCATTGGTAGCCATGTTGTGGAAAACAGGCGAAAATTACAAATAAATCACTTATGATTTTCAGGTGTTAAAATAGGTCAGGAAACAAAGATAGCATGAAAAAAAAAACAGTTTTTTTTTAGTTCTAGTGTGGAGTTTTCCTTTAATGTCTCAGTGGAGGATGGGGTAGACACAAAGAACAGGGGGGAAAAGGCACTAGAATGCAACTTTAAGCAGGTAAATGATAAACAGAATATAAAACTGCAGGATCAATACTGGAATATCAATAAATCACGTCATGTATTCAAATGAGACACTGAGGCATGGAATATGTTCAAGTCATTTATTGTACATAAACTCATCAGAAGCTGTAACTGGAATATATACTTTGAAATTCATATTCATTTCTGGGTCTGTTTTGTAACTTCTGAGCATCAAATTCAAGCCATCTTTGTTGATGAAGGCCCTTCTGCACCCTTGTGGGAAGAGAGTGCTGTCTCCGTCCCGTCTGATTGAGGGTGAATGGAATAAGGCTCAGAGAGAGCATCTTTACTGGCTAGTTTGAATTAAAAGGGTTATTTCTTGTTTTATTTAAGCCCCACATTTGCACTTGTTTGGTGTAGCGCACCATCATGCACTGCCGGGTAGTGTTGGTTACCCATTGGTGGTTATACACGCAAATGTTTTGCTAGTTAAATTTTCCCTTAGCACTTTGCTTATGGTCCTCCAGAGATTTTCATGTCCCTGCTTTACTGTCAGGTGAAACACTAAGCTTAGCCTCAGAGGTATCAACACACCTCTTACCCACTAGCCATTCCTAAGTGTGAGCGCTTTTCTTAACCACATAAATTTATCTAACACTACGGATGGACAATTTCTCACAGTTTCTCCATCCACCTCTGCTGATATGGACATCCTGAGGCAGTGTAGGAATTGCCTCAAGTTCACAGACAACCCTCTACTCCTAGTCCACACAAACTCAATATAGTTGCATCTCTCACATGTTAAGAACCTTGAATCCATGTTCTCTCACACACCAGTCAGTACATTTGACAATAAGTGGATTGTCAGCATGCACACACCACCTCCTACTCAACCCAAACCCACATCACACATACCTACATATGCAGAGGTCCTTACAGGAAACCTACCTAAACACCAGAAACCTCCCAAACCCAAGCATGCTACACATAATTCTCCTTCTGCGGAACACAATACAGTTAACGCACCAGTGTCTCACCTCTCAAGCCCTTAAGGCAAAACACAAGACCAAACATGTTAGTTATAGGTGATTCCATCATGAGACACACAGATGTCCCTCTCACCAGGATGGATAAGGAAAAGGTCATGGTCAGCTGTCTGTCAGGTGCCAGGATCTGCCATATCACACATGCACTCAAATCTCTCAACAACAGGTACTGTTATGACTCTGTCATAATCCATGTTGGCGTGAATGACTTAGGTTCATAGGTTGGTACTAGGCTACTGGCCCTAGGGCCTACACAAGCCTAGCCATAACAATTCCCTGGCTATTTCTTCCCACACTATTTACTTCCCTGGACCTCTGTCTAGCAGGTCGACTGACGTGATCCCCGGGGTGAATTTCTTTTCTCCCATTCAGTCATCAAGTTTCCTTTTGAAGAGGGCCAAAGAGGTGCTTTGCTTGACATGTATGGGCAGTCTATTCCAGAGTCTGGGGAGTATCTGGGTCAGGAACCTATCCCTCCAGCATGTTTTGTTTATTGTGATGACAAAGTTTAGATCCCTGGAGCATGTGGCTCTGAGAGATTGGGATTTCTTTAAGTGTAGCATGTCCAACAGCTCTGGGCTTGACATGGCCTTGTATGTTAAGCAGAGATCACCTCTGAGTAGACGATATGCGACAGAGCATAGTTGGAGTTTTTTAAGGCGGTTAGTGTAGGGCATCTGCTTTAGGCCTGTGATTCTTTTAGTTAGGTATTTCTGCAGCCTTTCCAGTTGTTTCAGATGTCTTGAGAGGTACATACCAAACAGGGAATTGTATTCTATAATGGGTCTAATGAGGGATGAGTACAGTGGGACAATGACCTCCTTTTTTCTGGATGAAAAGTCCTTAGTGATGAGGTGTGCCACATAGAAGGATTTTCTGACTGTGGCGATGTGGTTATCGAAGGAGAGACCACTGTCCACCTGTGTCCCTAAGTCTCGTATCACCCTTTCGGAACTGCCACCTATGTGGTAATTTATGGGTACATGTTTTATCCCAAAGGGGATAACTATACATTTCTTGGCACTGAGCTTGAGCCCATGGCTCTGGCACCAAGCATCTGTTTCTGTAAGGCCCTTATGTAGAGTATCCACATCATTTGGGGATTCAATAATGGCTCCCAATTTGCAGTCATCTGTGAACTTTGTTAGCCAGTGTCCCTTAGTGTTGGCCTGTACTTCAGAGAAGTAGATGCCAAACAAGAGCAGTCCCAGGACTGAATCCTGAGGTACTCCACTTGTCACTTGTCTTGAGATGTACCTCTCTGGACTATATGAAGAGAGACAAGACTGAGCTGTCGGACTGTGCGTCTCAGGCAGGTATGTCCCTAGAACTAAGCAGCATTTTACCTTCACATAGGATGATGTCTCAATACAAACAGAAAATTACTGACTTCAGCTTAGTTTCTGGTGTCATTCTAAGCGGATCCAGTATTTGTCAGCCTGGGAAGACATGATCGACAAACCTAGATGCTTTGCCAGACTTGGTCTTCATTTGTCACCCCTGGAATTTTGGCTACTGGCTAAGGCTCTTGCCATCCTCATAATGCCTTTTTAGGCAGTGTCTCAAGGACAAAATTCCTGATGTAAAAACTCCATCTAAAAACAATCTCAAGCTTATGCTGCTAACGCTAGGAGTCAATATGAAACTGCACTCACTGGAAGCAGTCCTCACCTTGGAAGACACAGTCATTTGTGCAGTCACAGAGACCTGATTTAAGGCTGTGGAGAGCACCCCAGCCATACCAGGTTACACTTCCTTACACACATTCAGACCACAAACTGAAGGCATGAAAACTAAAGTAGGCGGTGGATCAATATTCATTAAAGATAAATACACCTCCAGACTGGTTAAACTGTCATTCCCTGGAGATACTTCAGGTGCAATTAACTGTTCGTAGGACACCTATTCAAGTCATTGCCAGCTACAGGACCCCCTCCACAAATCAAGACACCCACTCTGCATATTTGGATCTACTGCAGTCTTTCAAGATACAACCAAACACCATGGTTTGGGGTGACTTTAACTACCCATCCATTGACTGGGTATATTACTCGTGCTCAAACTCACTTGTCCAATGGCTCCTCAACTTCATTAACTCCAATGCCCTGGACCAGCTGGTTGACACCCCCACAATGGGTGCCAACATTATGGATCCGGTGCTTACCAATATTGGGGACCACTATAACACCTCCCACTGTGAGATCTTCCCTGGTTAGATCTGACCACAAATCATTTGAAGTAATTATCACACAGGACCCTCCACAGCAGCAACTAAACTAAAAACCTTCTACAAAGCAGATTATAACCTCTTATGAGGTGGTTTAAATAGCTTCACTGCACCTCCCTCCTTAGATGGAACTGGCAACTATGCTGAGTTTTACACCAAAGCTTTATACAAATATCTGTATAACTGTACTGACTCAGCTGTACCTGATAGGACCAAAACAAGCTCCTTAAAGAAGAGCAAACCTGCCTGGTGGACAACTGCCATTAACAGGTTTTACAAAAGGAGGAAGAAATTGCTGTCCAAGAGTAAGAGGGAGCACGCCCTAAACTGGAAACACTCCCTCCTCAGCTTAAACAAGCAAATAAGTCTTCTTGTGAAGTCCTCCAAAGAAAACTATAAATCCAAATTAGCTTCCTTAACTAAGGATAACCACAAGGCGTTCTTTAGTTACATTTGTAACCTAAAAGGAAAGGCCCAGATTTGTGCTGCACTGGTAGTTAATGATACCACATATACTGAGCCTGTGGACATAACTAAGCTGCTGGCAGACAGATTCTGTGAAAAACTTTAATCCCCTGTCCCCACCACATGTACCCCATGACATCCCTACCACCTGTCCCCTACCTTGTATCTCTAAATGGCAGGTTGTAAATGCCCCCTCTAAGGCAAAAACACAGCATCTATGGGACCCGATAACATCCAAGGCTGTGTCCTACATGGGCTCCAACAAGAATTAGCAATACTATTGGGTACTCTTTTCAATCGCACTTTAGGTGCCGGCTTCAGCCCAGCTGAATGGAAAATGGCCACCGTTATTCCCTTGCACAAAGGTGGTGCTTCCACTGACCCCGGGAACTACAGACCTATTAGCCTGACTAGCCTTATCTGCAAGGCCACGGAGTGAACCATCATGGAACTTATCAACAAAGATATAGGTAATTTCCAAACACTTGACCCTACTTAGTTTGGATTTGTCAAAGGGAGATCATGCCTGTTAAACCTAGTGGACTTCTTCAAGACAGTCACCAAGGCCCTGGATGAGAGGAAATCTGTGCACACAGCCTACTTAGACTTAGCCATGGCTTCTGACACTATCCCCCACTCAGGGCATTATTGACAAACTCACACAGCTAGGTATTACCCCTTATATCGTTAGATGAGTCGCTAACTGGCTCACTGATAGTCAAAATAGGGGACTCCACCTCCAACAGCAGACATGTAAACAGTGGTGTTCCACAGGGATCAGTTCTGGTACCTCTAATATTTGGAATCTATTTCTCAGAAGTTATTGCAAAAACTAAAGGTCTGTGGCTGACAAAGTTTGCTGATGACTGCAAAATGAGAGCAGTCATAGAATCTCCAAATTATGTCAACATCCTACAAGTGAGTCTTACACAAACAAATGATTGGTGCCAAAGTCATGGCCTTAAACTCAATGCAAAAAAATGTATTTTCATCCCTTTTGGTAAGAGTGAAGTTTCTGCTAACTACCACATCAATAGCAACACCCTAAGTATGCACTCAGTGGTGACAGACCTGGTCTCACAGGCTTACAGAAACCTTACCTTTGATCACCATGTCTCCACACTAGTGAGAAGGGCATTCTATATTGCTCATCTCATAAGGAAGGACACTGCCTCTAGAAAAATAGAAGTTATAACCTCATTGCACTCTTACCTCATCAGGCCAATAATTGAGTACAATCCCCCTTTTGCTATGTACCTTTCCAAGCACCTGCACCAATTGGAGAGACCACAAAGGTTCCTCACAAGGAAAATTCAAGGTCTTCAGCATCTGTCCTATGTGGATCATCTGAAATCACTGTCACTTTATTCTGTTTCATTGACAGTATTCAGAGGCAATCTCTGTGTTGCATATAAGGCAATCTCTGACCCTGCTTTACTGGAAATGTTGCATATCTGCAAGTCAAATGGTACACAGATTACTCGCTCTAAAGACATTAACCTAGTATGTGACATTAATAGAACCTGCTGGAGGGACAGATTTCTCTCCTAGAGGTTAACACACCTTTGGAACAGACTCCCACTTCATGTCAAAAAGAGCACCTCATTGGCCCTATTCAAACACAGTCTGGACGATTGGATGGGTAACCATAAATTCACCATGAGGGTTCCACCTGTGTCCCTCTTGGACAGGGGAAATAGGTGCTGATCATATAAATAAGGGTAGCACTTGGCTTGGCTTTGTATGAGCCCTAGGGCCATTAGTCTAGTAACTTCCTATGATCCTATGAAAAGCACTAAAGCACAAATGCTGAAGCAGAAAAGAAATAGTCTTTTCAACAGTCCAGTGTATTCAAATGAAACACTGAGGCATGGAATACGTTCAAGTGATTCACTGGACAAAAACACATCAGGAGCTGTAAATGGCACACATACTTTGAACTTCATATGCTTACTGACCGACTCAGAACTTCTAACGCACTCATGTGTGCATCTCCATTCAAGATTGCACTCACACTGACTGCACAAAATGTCAATGATCTCACACGTGCTCAGGAACTTATATGCATGTGCTGTCTAGCTACAGTGGCTGACGAGGTTCAATATACACACTGATCTACATCCTCCCACTTTAATTTTGTTCAACATTACAAATACAAGAACAAAGACATATTTAAAAGCTAGACATCATTCCAGCATTTCAACAAAACATAACTGACCAAATCCAAGTCACTGTGTATTTAGGATTGGGTCTGTAAATTCTACCTGATCTGGTTACACAGAAACTATGACTGGGTTTAGCAAGAGGGACAGCCCCTGGGGATTCTTTCAAAATTGGAACATCAGGGTTTACATAAAAGTTGTTTGAAGGAAGCACACTGTCCTTCTGAACTAAAACAGTTAAAGAGTCACTCTGGGAATTACAGCCATCAGCACAGGAAATCTGCTGCATCACTGGTTTGCAGTCAGGTAACAAATGTCTACGATTCCTTTTTTTTTTTCAAACACCTCTATTGAATTATCACTTGTGACAGGCAAATTTACATTCATATAATAATTATCAAACTATATTAACATAACAGGGAACCAAATGCACTGCTGACACGCCAATAACTAGTCCACAGAAAATAATTAAAAGGTTTATTGAATCCACATAGATAAGCGCTTTCGTCATACAGACTTCAACAGATCTAACATAACAAACATTATACTTCACATATATTGCTATATATCATGTAATCTATCAATATTACATAAATTATTCAATTCCTGTATTTTTTTAATAAACATCTTTTATTAAACCATCACTGACTACACAGGCAATCATACATTTATATAAATGAAAACAAACCACACCGGCACAATCCTAGTTGCAAGTATTTTACATCACAAACCATACAGACACACTCCCAGTTGCAAATATTATACATCACTTATAATCCACCCAATTTTCTCACTTAAACATTACATAGCTCATTTAAGTCCTGCTGCCTTTTAAACCTCATTCCTCCCCAGTATGTATTGTTCCAACAATTTCCATTTTTTCCTATGTAGTTTGCTCCTACCCTTTTCTAAAGATCTCAATTCCAGTTGTTTTATCTCTGTTACTATATTTACTACTTCCAGTATAGTTGGTTTAAATTTTGATTTCCATTTTCTAGTAATTGCTTTTTGGCAGCCACCATTATTAAACACAGCAAGGCCTTACCATGTCTAGACAATTTTGATTCTGTATCATAGTTCAGAAAAATTTTGATTCTCTGTCATAGCTCAGAAAAATAATCTCCCTTGTCAGACCAATCTGCCCAACTGGCATCTCCAGCAGTGCACCCACCAGGGAATCCTTAAAGTCTGCCAACTCACCACACTTACAGAAAACATGCTCCCAATTACCTCTTTCTTCCCCTTCACACCTCCAACATTTGCTGTCTGCCTGAGGAAATATTCTCTGGAGTCCACTTGGGATATAAACATATCTATGTAACCATTTCCAGGCAAAACTCCTAAATCTTTTAGAATTTGTTGCATATTTTGGAGACATACATATATCTTCCCATTGTTCTTTTTTTTTGGTAATTGCTTATCCATCTCTTCCCAATCCTTTTTAACCTCCTCTGATTGATTTTCATAGTTATCATGCAATATTTTATATGCTCTACTAATTATTCCTTTTTTAATGGCAGCTTCTGTTCTAGATTCTATTAAAAACTCTGCCATTGCTGGTTTTTCATTTAGAACCCCCCGTTTCTTTCTCTTTGCCTCTACTCTGATAGCAATCCCAGATAAGGAAGGCAATCTCTAAACTTCAGTCCAAATAAATTATTGCTGTCTTCCCATTCTATCATATTTATCTCTCTAGTTATTTGCTCCCAATACCTTGGTTCCTTTGCCAGTTTTCTTCAATAATTCCCAGCCCCTTCTTACCAATTGTCTTTATCCTTACTTGCAGTCATCCCTATTGGGCAGAATCTCCTTTTTCCATTCCACTGTTGGTTTAGTTCTTAGAATGCTTTCTGCTACTTTACAGATATAATATTCTGCATGGTTATTGTTATTCTCCTTAAAGGCCTGCAAACAAAATCTCAGTCTCTCCTTGTTTCTTGAGCGTTCCCCTTTTTTCATCATCACTTTCCACTTTGAATTATAGTTTTCTGCTTGTGCTATGTATAGGAATCTTAACTGTGTAGCTCTGAAATACCCCTTCAAACTGGGTAATCCCAATTTTCCCTGTTCTACTAGAAGAATCAGCTTATCCCACTTGACCCTTGCCTTCTTCCCCTCCCAGATAAAGTACTTCAGCTTTTTATTAATTGCTACCCACAACTTTTCCTCTGGTTGATAAAAATATGCCTAACGTGTATGACTAATGGGACTAAAAGCATTTTAAATGTTTGTATCTTACTATCAATATCCATATTAAAAAGCTTCCATTTTCTTAGTTTTTATATTATATTTTTAGTCTCTTCCTACATATCCTTAGCTGCCACACTAGAATCATATTTAATCCATACTCCTAAATACTTCATTTTATCATGTCCCCATAAATATGGGTATTCCTGAACCAGTTCATGTGTGGGTACTTAATTTACTGCTATTGCCTTTGTTTTAGCTTCATTAATTTTGCATCCTGAAAAAATTTTGAAACTGTCTGAAAATGTTCCACAACACTATAATGTCTTTTTCTGGTTTTGTCATCTATAAAATATCATTTGCAAATAAAGCCAGCTTTTCTTGACTACCATACCAATTATATCATTGAATTACTGAGTCCCTTGTTTTCTTTGTCAGTGCTTCTAAATATAATGGAAGTAACAAAGGGGAAAGAGGATACTCCTGCCTGGTTCCTCTGCTCAAGCAGAAATTATCAGAGAGGACCCCCACCCACTTTAATTTACACCTCTGATCACTCATATATCCTCGTAATCAACCTTATAATGTTTTAGGAAATGGAAATGTTTCCGCTGTCTGCTCATAAAGTCCAAGCTTACTCTGTCAAATGCTTTCTCTGCATCAAGACCCACCAAAAAAATGTTATTTTCTTACATTATAATTCCCTCTGGATCATTCATGTTCTGTTAATGATGTCAAATGTTTGCCTCCCCTCCACAAAACTACATTAATCCATATCTATCCATTTTGGCATTACCTTTGCCATTCATTTAGCCATTATGGACATGAACACTAATCATGGTTTAGTATTGAAATGGGCATGTATGAAGCTGGCTCTGATGAATCTTTCCCCTCTTTAGGTATTACATCTACCACTGCTTTCTTCCAGAACAGTGGTACTTCTTCTCCTCTTAATATACTGTTAAACGAAACCTTCCAGATCTTTATCAGTTTTTTTTTCCTCTTAGCTTCCAAACTTCAACAGGGATACCATCTATTATTGGGGACTTTCCTGTTGATTGGCTACACATCCCAATTTTTATTTCATCTCCTCCTATCCTAACTGTTAGTAATTGAGCCTCATTCATCTACCTCTAACCTTGGCATATTTAGTTCTTCCATAAACATTTCCATTTATATAATTTCTTGATTTTCGTATTTGTCTGCTTTATTAGACACTCTCATAGAATTTTTGAAATATTTCTAATACCTCTACAGGATGTCTTGTTACCTTCCTTGTTATAGGCCCCCTATGTTTGGCGACAGCCCTTTCTACTTTCTGCTGCCTCAGTTGTTATGCTAAAAGTTTTTGTACTCTATTGTTATTATCAAAAAACAGTTGCTTAACACCAATCTTTCTAAGCTTGTGCATATCAACAAGGTAATCCCTTATTTTCTGCCTAGCTTTCTGAAGTTGATCCTCTTCTTGTTCTGTGAGATTCTCCCCATTCTGCAATACTTTAGCATTTGTCAGTCCCTCTAAATAATTCTTGTTACTTCTTAACCATAGCTCCCTTTCTTTTATTTCCACCCTATCTATAATCTCCATCTTAATTTTATCCTACTCCCTAGGTATACTTTCTGAAGAAAGTATCCTCTCCAACAGCTCCTGAATACTATCTACAACTGATTCCTTAAGTTCCTCTCTTTTCAACAGATAGGTGGGAAAATGTTAATGTCTCATTTTTATTTCATTACCCAGTGTTTTTATTTTAGCTCTCATCTGCAGATGATCTGAAATAATTATTGGGTGAGTATCGAGGCCTTCAATGAAATGCACATGTTCCTGTGAAATGCATATTCTGTGTAGCCTATCCCAGTTTTTATATCTTAAAGAATAATATGTAAATTCACTCTAAACTCATATTACTGAATTCATATCTTCCATGCCAAATATGTTCAGAAATTTCTTCAAAAAATCTACCCTCCTTTGTTATATTTTCCTTCTGGGCCCCCAAAACACATCTTCACTGCTGCAAATCAAATTCTAGTCCCCACTATAAGTAATATTACTTGCTGAAACCTGATTATTTCTCCCAGAATTTTCTTAAGCTCCATTATAGCAGTTTTAGGCAGAATGTAAATACATGCTAGTGTAATCCCCTTCCCTTGCCAGTATCCCCTTAGCACATGAAATTTGTCATTATCTTTTTTATCTTCTTCTATCACTATTGGAGCTCCTTTTGCAATTAATATAAATACTTCTCTTTTTCTTTGTCCCAGGTATTCCACTGAATAACCTTCCTGAATACCTTTGTTTATGAAATTCACATGTTCAGTTCTTTCTAAGTGTGTCTCCTGTAACATAACTATTTGCACTCTACATTTTTAAATATAGTTCACTACTCTTTCTTGTTTGTATTTATCTGTGAGGCCATTTACATTTAAAGACATTAATGAAAGCATCATTGTATTAAAAAGTTATTATTTCCACCTTTTTTGTTAAATGTCTAGCTCCAGCTGTTGTGTCACATGTATACACTGCTTGGCTGGTTGAACTTTTATACAGTTGTTTCTTTTCATATCCATGAGAGCCTATGTCACATCTTATAAAACTTTTTGTTTTATTGAAAGCCCTCAAACTAAAAAACATACACACCTCAATCTCCCCTAAAACTTATTAACTAAACACTAACACACAAAACTATGTACACCTTCAAATATTGAAGTTTTACCCTCATAAAAGTCCCAAATTGACAGCCACACTTACAGACCTGAGTTAATTTGAAAAAAAGGTTATCCATGCTAAGATGCATGGTGCAGCCTCTAAGTACTGATTGGTTTTGTCTTATTTTTATAGATCTTCCAGCAGGGAAAAACCCTGAATATTTTCAGAGAACATTAACTACCTTGGACAAGCCCCTGAATGCTTTCAGAGAACATTATCTACCTTAGGAACACCCCTGAATGCCTTCAGAGAACAATATATCCTTGCCAATTTCTCTTTTCTTTTTTTTCCCAGCCAATCACTCTCCACCAGACTGTAGTCAGTTTCTCTTTGTCAGAATGTCTCCATAGAGACATGAGAACCAGGCAGCCAGTTTCTCTTTATCAGACTGTTTCCATGGGAACATGAAACCAGCTGTAGAATTGTTACTGGGCATACATGTATTTGCTAGAAAAAAGCCTCATAATATTCAATATTCTTTTCATGTACTTGCTGTCTTTTAAAACTTGTTACTAAATCAAGCTAAGGTCTTTAATCCAGCCATTCCCCATGCAAGAATGAGAAAAAGCACATTATTTTTTCTTTTATCATGGTTTTTAACCAGGCTTTTTTTTATATTACAGTGCCTACATTTTTTAAAACAGAACAAAAAGAGAGAAGAATGGAGAATGAAAGGGGAAAAAAGGAAGAGCAGCACTGTTTACAATCCCCATTACACTTACAACTAACTGAAAAAAAAAACATTACTTTATACCATGTAAAGAAAACCACATGCCACAAAATTGGTACTATTTAAGAAAAAATGTTTACTTACAGTTAACTTTCTCCCTCCTCTTCTCCTCCCCAAAGCACTTTTCCAAACATTAATGACATGAAGTACAGCATATGCTTTAGAGTCCCCTACAAGTCCAACAAATTCTGAGAAAATATGATATTTCCAGATTTTCTTGTTCTGTCATATTTCACAAATATAATTATTGAATTGTAATCCCATATAAGTCATTGGTTTTATTACTGTTCATCTCTGAAATCCTGTCTCTGCTTCATTTCCAACGTACTCTTGATTCTTCTAGTCAACTCTCATGCTCCCTTCCTTCTCGCCAACATTTTCCATTGAAAATTTTAAAAAGATTTCACAGGTACAGTTGATCTGTGGTCTTTATTACCAGAAGAACAAGAAACATAATCTACTTCTGTTTTCCAGCTTACTTTTTGTTGGCAAACTTTTGTATTTCCACCTTAGTATGTACTTCATCAAAAAATTATTTTGTCTCTGCAGGGAAGAATACCCTGAATACAGCTGGGTACAGCAGTTTGAATCTTACACATGAAACTTGACATTCCCTGAATAATGAAATAAATATGCTCCACTTCTGTCTGGTGTACAATGAATACTCATTCTCCACAAACACTCTGTTGTCTCTCACTTTTAGTACTTTGTCCTTCTCCACAGCTTTGTCAGAAACAGCTCCTTCTGCTGGTAGGATTGCATCTTTACTATTAAAGGTCTAGGTTGCTTTCTTATAGCCAAGTTTGGAGCAAACACACAATGTGCCACTTCAACTAACAACTCCTATTGTGGAATACCAGTCCAGTTGCTTATTTATCCTTTCATAAAATGAATGCAGTCTGTTCCTTCCAGCTTCTCTGGTATAGCTGAAAATCTCAGGTACTCCCTATGTGCTCTATCCTCTAATTCTATTATTTTTTCAAGCATCTCTTCCTGAGCAGTCTCATATTCAGCCAGCCTTTTCTTCATTTCGACCTCTGTTTTTTGCAGCTTTATCATCTCATCTGAAAATCTATTTAAAGATTCTTCCATTTTTTTACCCTTTTATTGTTTGTGTTGCTATACTCCCATCAGTGTTTTGTTTATTTTAACCAGTTCTGTATGCAGTTGTTTTATATCTTCCTGTAGGTTACAGGAAGTCATGTCTGAAGGTTGCATTACTTTTTACTGGACAGCTGCAGAACTTTCTCCAGTCAGTGTTTCTTCCTCAGTTTTTGTAGCTGATTTTTTTCCAGGTCATCTATATTCCGTTATTCCTGGCATCCAGCAGTGCACTTAATAGCCAGTTGCTGAACTTTATCCATAAACACAAGTCTACTGGCCTTCTCTGCTGAGTTACAGTTTTCACACTGGGAAAGCAAGAAATAAGCTGTTTTTCAATGTGCAGCCATCTTGGAAGCCCCACGTCTACGATTCCTACTAAAATCCATTCCTTCCAGTAGTATGATGCAAGATCTCGGTTCCTCACAAATTTTCTTCGTGATTTCCACTTGGTCATATCCTTTAAATATTTGTATTCTCACAAGTTCTCTTTGTAGCAATGGTCAAAGGAATTTACTGATCTTATCATAGTACAACGTTTGCGACTGAGGTTTTCTCAAAAGTTCAGCCTTGACCACTCTATTTTTCTTTGCATTTAGTACTAACAATTGGCTGATTGGAAGAGTTGTCTGTCTGGACATTAACCACTGAGCAGGTGAACCAAGCAAGTTGTCTTGAGGAATGTTTCTCAGATTGGAAAACATCGGTACCATCTCTCTTGGATTTCTCCAACAAATGTTTTGCACTCTGAACTGCACATTCAGGTAAACCTCTGGCTTGTGGATGCTCAGGGCTAATGAAAATATGGACAAAATTCCCAAGACTCAGCAAATTTATTGAACTGCTGTCTTGAAAACTGCACCATTGTCAGACATGACTTTGTGCGGACTACCATGGACAGAAGAATGTCTCTTCAATTTTGTAATGACTGCTGGACGTTAAGTTAGGAAGTAGGTCAATTTCAAACCAATTTGAGCAAGAGTCTACTAACACTAAGTAATGTTGACGACTCCATTCGAAAATATCTGTAGCATCCATCAACCATGGTAATTCAGGAATTTGATGGAGCTGAAGCAATTCTTTTTATAGATGCGGTTTAGTGCTATTGCAAATTGAACATGCTAGAGTTTCCTTCTTTATATCTTTAGATATAAAAGGCCAAAATGCAATACCTCTTGCCCTTCTTTTGATTGAATTAGTACCTGGGTGACCATGATGGAAGATTTTGATATATTCCTGTTGTAATCCTGTAAGAATTATCACTTTTGGACCTTTCATGATAATTCCAGCTTCCATCATGAGTCTGTCTCAGTAATGAAAATACTGCTGAATGTCAAGTGGTAAAATGGATTGTCGTGTTGGCCATTCTTGACTGAAACTGCTTTTCGGCTTCTGAAGAATTGGGTCTGAAGCTCTGTGATTTCTTAGTTCATCACGGTGAGATGATGAAAAATTTCTGACTTCCATATCTTCAAAGTCTGCTGTTTCATCTTCTTGCTGCTCTCACATTTGTCTGGGTGTGTGTGGCAAAGCATCAGCAAGGTACAAGTGTTTGCCCATTTTTGTAAATATTGAAATTGTACTTTTGCAATTTTAACATAATGCATTGCAATTGTGCTGAGGCGGTATGCATTGGCTTTTTCAAAACTGTCACTAGTAGTTGCTGATCAGTGTCTATTTGAATAGGTCTGCCATAAATGTAATCATTGAACTTTGAACATGCAAACACTACTGCCAAAAGTTCGTTCTCTATAATAATACATCTCTGAGTTAAAGTTCTTGATGCATAGGCTACTGGTATGCCTTCTTGAAGACATGCTGCACAAAGGTCGTACCTTGAAGCATCACAAGAAAGAGTTACAGGTTTGTGAACATCATAATATCGCAATGTGGGTGGACTGGCAATTTTCTTCTACAGAATATCAAATGCTCATTGTTGCTGTTCCAACCAGGACCAGGTTACATTTTTGTGTGTTAACTTACGCAACGGTGCAGAAAGCTCACTCAAGTCTTTGATGAACCTTCCTAAATAGTTGACCATACCTAGAAAATGTAAAGATATGACATGCTCTGGAACTGGCATTTCAACCATTGCTGTTTGCTTAGATGGCTCTGGTTGTAAACCAGAAGTAGTAAATGAATGTCTCACATAAGTAACTTCTTTCAGTTTGAATTTACATTTCTGAGGATTCAGTTTAAGATTTCATCATATGCACTGTCCAGAACTTTCCTGAGATTTCTATCATGTTCATCTTTACCAGAGCCTCCAACAATAATGTCGACTATAATAGCACATAGATAACCAGAAAAAAAATTGTTCCATGGCACGTTGAAAGATTTCACTGGCAGAACTTATTCCAAATAGCATTCTCAGAAATCTGTATTTACCAAATGGTGTGCTGAATGTAGTTAAAAATGAAGATTTGCAATCTAACGAAATTTGCCAAAAGGAGCTTTTTGTATCCAAGACTAAAAAAAAATTGGAATTTGGCATGAGAGTGGTTACCTCTTCTACCGTACACTTTGTAAGACGAGTATGCTTAAGTGTTTTGTTTAAGCCTCTTGGATCAATACATATTCGAATATCATCTGAGCTTTTGTTATGAGCTACGGCCATGGAGGATACCCATTCAGTCTTTTCATCTACTGAAGTAAGGACACCTAAATTCCCCCATTTTGACTAGTTCTGCTTTTACTTTACTCTGCATTGCTAGTGGAATCTTCCATGTTGGTCTGATTACTGGACTTTCTTCACAGTTTAACTTCATGGAATATGTGACTAGAAGTTTACCAAGTTCGTCTTTGAAAATATCAGCATATTCACTAAAAATACTCTTTGTAAAAGTATCATTGTTATTCATACTTATATGGTGGACCTCTTTATTAAATGAAATCAGTCCCATTCTCATACTGTCTTTGGGGCCTAACAGTGACTGCACGTATCTTTTGACTACATAAAACTGCAAGTCATGGCTGTTTCCAGCAGAACAGCATGAAAGAACTACTATTCCATTGGTTTGAATCTCTTTACCAACATAAGCAACTACTTTCGCACACTTTGCTGAATCAAGTTTCTCACCAGCTTTTACTTTAGCAAACCTTTGTGCTGATATAACACTGTACTTGGATCCAGTGTCTACTTTAAGCTCTACAGGTTTCCCATTAATTTGTACAGTACAAAATATTTCACTCTTTGCTGACAATTGATAGTGTACTGTATTAACTGTTTCATCGATCACATAGACACCTTCAACAAAGAAAGTTTGCTCACAGCTCTCAGAGTTTGCTACAGTCTCTATCTGATCTACTTGCTTCTTCAGATAGTCTCTTTTAACATAAGCCTGTGACACTTTAGACTTGCAAAGCCTTTTGAAATGATTCCACTTTTTGCATTTGTGATGTTGCTGACCAAAAGCTAAACACTTTTCCCATTTAGGTTCATGACTGCCTCCCCAATTGCAACAGTTCACAATGAGGTTGGGTGTGGTAATACCTCTCAGTTTATATTTTGTTTTCACCTTAACGTTCTGCTGCTGTACACTGTTAACATTTACACTAGCAGATACTGCAAACATGCTTTTTTCATTTGTAAGCATATTCATATGCTTTTCTGTAAGCTCATGTATTTGGCAAATATGGCTTTATTTAATATTAATTCATTATCTCGGAACAAAATCTTTCTAACTGTATCATTATTAACACCACATACAAGATGGTCTTTTATCAACTCATCTCATAGATGACCAAATCTGCATGTTTTTGCTTTATTTCTTAAGTTGGTAATATATGCTGCAATAGTTACACCAGACTTTTGATTTCCTGTATAAAATGTATGCCATTCCATTGTAATATTCATCTGAGTGTTACACATTTCTCTAAATTTACATTTTATGCACTCAGGGTCTTTCCGCGTTTCAGCCTGTATCACAATATGGTGGTTCTCCCCCTCCCCTCATACACAGCAGGTGCATACACAAATGAACATTCTCTCTAAATGGCCTCTGAGCCAGCTATCCCGTCTTCATCAAAAAATGCAGGCTGTATGAAAATATCATGTTCTTTGCTCAAATACTCACCAATTTTCTGCAATATCATTATCAAACACCAGAGGTTCAGGTCTACGAAATCTCTCTGCCATAACAACAAATTGCTTTTAAACATAAGTATAGACCTGGTATTGTAATTATACTTAACTGTACAATAACCTCTCCAAAAATACATTATCTTAACACTGCAAATACCTTGAACACTCCAGACACTTCAGACACTTTGAAAAGTCTTATTTGCTGCGAAAAAGGTGTACATTGAGAAAGAATTCAGACATTTTAGCTTTTTCGAAAATTTTAAACACTTTGAAGATTATTTCAAACACTTTAAATATTATGCCACTATCTCAGACATTTCAAATGACTCAGTAATTATTTTGAACACTTTGAATGTGATGCCACATGTTTGCCGACTGAAAATCATTTAAAAAGAATTTAAGTACTTTCGAATAACTACTGATCTACTTGAGAGTTCACTCCTGTGTATTGCTCCACTTCTAACTGTGTACCTCATGGTTTGCTTCAAATTTGGATCCCATTCTGACACCGTTGCATGTCTCGTATAGTCAAATGAGACACTCGGGCACAGAGTAATATGTTCAAGTTGTTTATTGCACATAAACACATCAAGAGTTGTAACTGGAACATATGCTTCGAACTTCATATGCTTACTGACTGACTCATTACTTCTAACATCCTCAACATGTGCATCTCCATTCAAGTTTGCACTCACACTGACTGACTACATAAAACGGCACTGATCTTCCACATGCTCAGTAACATATTCACATGCTGCTTACATAAAGTGGCTCACTAGGTTCAATATCCATACTTATCTATAAGTCTCACTACTGATTTCTACTACAGTTGCAGGCACCAGATTATGCAAAAATTTACCAGTAACACAGTTTGTGTGTTATGTGCCAATTCCATGATTGCTGTTCTGCAAAAAGAACTTTCCTAACTTAGCAATGTCAGAGGAATAGGGAGGTGAGGTCTCCACCTGAAGAAAATACTTTTTTTGTCATTACTGTGAGTTAAACAACCAAACCAAATAAAAATGTCAGTTTACATATGATTAAACCTCTCAAAAAGAAACCGTTTGCCGACCTGAAGACTGAAATGGAACCAAATATTACTAAAAAAACACTCGACCTCAAGGATATAACAAAATCATTTATTTATCAAAAATAATAAGTTAAGCTCTTTCATTCTTTTAAGTTTCCATCAGGACTTCATTAGAACTTGGGTCTGATGAAATCCTGCCTAGGGATTCAATAACTTCCATGTAGGCTTAGCGCAAAGCCTACACAGAATTTACATGTTGGCGCAATAAGCAGTAGTGCTAATTGCATATGCATGCCGTGCATCACGCTTACATGAAAACAAGCAAGGTTTTGTATCTGGCAACAGGAAACCATGTAAAGCAGCACAAACACCTGCAGACATGTTTACCTACAGGCAAATTAGTTCTGCGTGATTGAGCGGACAGCCACAGTGACTACCATGGCTTAATATAAGGCAATGCATAAAGTTCTAACACATTATAAGACAGTATAGTTAATACAGAGTACTGTGCAAACCTGTTTTAGGCATACAGAATAAAAGCTTTGGTGGTGATAGGCAAGGGTACACACACTACATTATAAATTATTCTGGGGCAGTGCGTGTATTGAAAAGGACCACACACATGAATTGTAGGAATGAACACAGGGGAAGATGCAAGTGAAACATGGTAATGTACAGCACTTGAAGGCATGTCAATGTAAGTACACCATGAAGACAAGACAGTTTTAGCATGAACAGTAATCATGTATCTTCATAATACAGTATGTACTGCTGTTTACACCTCCTGTGTTGGGATAGTAGTCATTATGCAGTTATTGTATATTATGTGACTGTCACACAAGGTGACATATCAGTGGAGAAGACTGTGACATAAGCATCCTGACGTGATTACTGCAGAGGACATTTATCAACGACAGTATATATACTAGGGGGCATGTTCACATTTTGATAATTTGTAAAATAATTTGCTTGAATATAAATGTAATGTCAGCATAGGTCTCAACCAAGTGGCACACACATCAACAGGCTCATGGACAACAGTAGACACAAGCAAGCACAATCATAGACAATATCAGAATAATACCACCACTCATCTGTGTCACTGACATTAAATATGAGATTGTGAGTTAGTCTACATGTTCTGCATGAACACACTTATAGATACTGACACATCATTACAATTGTACAAGGGTAATCAAGCACACCTTCCTGAAAAAAAAACACCCTTTGAAGGTGTTAAGAGGGACATGTTACACTTGTAGTGTAAATTACAATCAATCCTGGCTAGTTGACAGGTTTTCATGGTATATATGTATTCTACAATCCGCACTTGCACAAACATAACCCATGCCAACAATACTGTCAATGAGCTATGTTACTTACTGGGTATATCCCAGGAACACGCATCACACATGCAGCTTGCATAACACCTTCAAGAGAGTTCTGCACTGTCAACTCGTAATGTTTATGCAGCAAAAAGAATACTTAGGTATGGCCAATGAGATGTGTGGGAGATCACTGTGACAAAGATGATACACTTGAATAAATCCTCTCTGGAAGATGTGTTGGGAGGTACATGCAAAAGGGTGCACTGTACTAAAATTATTGGTGTGATGTGGGCTGAGAACAACAGGACTATAATGCCCTTTGATGTGGATGCCTTGCACATACTTAGGCATTGTCTATATACAAGGGATTAGTCACCACTGTGGGCACAAGCTGGTGGATGTTCCACATACCATCTACCCGAGTACACAGGTCACATACCACTTGGTCTGCTCACAGGGATGTGCTGTCTATATTCTAATTAGCTTGTGTATTTGCTATCAAAATGTAACTAATCCCTCTTGATTTTTGTTCATCTACTGTGACTCCATGGCTCCAGCAACAAACCTTTGTGTGTGTTAATACTGTCTGCATTATACCACTACAAATCTTGGATTCAATGATTGTCCACAATTTTCAGTCCTCCACAAAGCTAGTTAGACAAAGGTTGTGCAAGTTAGCCTTGACTTCTGAAACTTAAATAATGAACAGGAAAGGGCCAGAGCAGAATCCTGAGGTACGGGGCCTAGTCACTGGACTCTGGATATAGGTGACTTCACAAACTTTGACATTATCTGTAATGTATGTGATCCATTTGTCTTCCCACTTGGTGACATTAGTGTTTATACTTACTTGAGACAGTTCCTCTGTAATACCAGAGTGTGGATTTCTGTCAAATGCCTTGGCCAGAAGCAGGAAAGGTAACAGAATGGGAAGAGGCCAAGAATTTATTTGGACTGCAGGCTAGAGATTGCCTTCCCTATCAAGGACTGATATCAGGGTATAGGCAAAGAGAAAGAAATAGGGGGGGTCTTAAATGAAAGACCAGCACTGGTAGAGTTTTTAGTAGAATCTAGAACAGAAACTGCTGTCAAAAAAGGTATAATTAGAGCATATAAAATGTTGCATAATAAGAATCAGGGATGTTAGAAAGGATTGGGAAGAGAGACTGGATTAGCAATTCATAAAGAAACAATGGAGAGGGTATATACATGTCTCCCAAATATGCAACAAAGTCTAGAAGATTTAGGATCTTTGCTTGGAATTGTTTACATAGGTATTTTTATACCCCAAGTAGACTCCAAATAATTTTTCCTAAGGTAGACAGCAAATGTTGGAGGTGTGATGGAATGAAAGAAATAATTGGGAACATTATTTTCTATGACTGTAATAAACTGGAAAACTTTAAAGATTGCCTACAAACTACTCTGTCAGAGATACTGGGTGAACAAATTGGTGCAACTATGGAAATGATTTTTTGAGCTACGACACAGAATCGGAATCGCCTAGACATAGTAAGACCTTGCTGAGTCTAATTATGGTGGCTGACAAAAAAGCAATTACTAGAAAATGGAAATCAAAGCCTAAGCCAACTGTATTAGAAGTAGTGAATGTAGTAACAGAAATAAAACAACTGGAATTGGGTCTTTAGAAAAGAGTAGGAGCAAATTGGACAGAAAAAATGGGACTGATGGGAACAATAAATGCAAAGGAGGAACAAGGTTTAAAAGAAGGCTGGATTTGATTGCGCTATGTAATGTTTGACTGACAATGACTGGATAGATTATAAGTGACATATAATGTTTGCAACTAAAATTATGTCAATATGGTTTGTTTTCATTTACATAAACATATGATTGTCTATGTTATACGTAATAATTTAATAAAGACGTTTCTTGTTTAAAAAATGCCTTGGCTAGGTCAAGTTACATAGAATGAGAGTGTTTTCCTCATGCATGCATACCTCTCAACCTGGAAACATCATAAATCTGGACAAAGGCCCATGAAAAATAGGTACAACTGGCCAAAAATCTGGACACTGAATAACATAAAGTTTGCATATATAATTATGTAACCCTGTCCACTCCAGAACTGTGGAAAAGTGGAATTGTGGAATAAGAAAATTCAAACATAAATTAAAGAACATGCAAAATATTAAACATAAAATATAACCAGAACAATAGTGTTTCTTTATATTAATATTTGAAATTGTATACAACTTTGAAAAGTCCCCCTATTTTTTAAGGATTTATCCAGATGTCTTGTGTTAGGAAGTTGAGAGGTATGAAGTACATTTGCTAGCAATATGATGAATATATGGAAGTACCCTAATGCTCCCTCCTCGTGAACAGGAATAAGACACACTCACAATCAGTATGGTGGGCAATCAAAGCTCACTTGTTCTCCTTCTCCTTACTCAGTTAAACTAATAAAGAACCCAACTGCATGATGACTTACTCAGTTCTCTGATTTCTCTGAATCTGTTGCCTTTTAACATGGGACTAAACAGCAGGGCACAGTTCTGAACCAGACAGAAATGCTCACAGTGCTACACTACTGCTATTGGTTGTACTAACAGAAATGTTACTGTTCTGTTAGTTTCTACGTCATTTTTTTTCTTCTTGCAATGTTTCTACATATTTCCCGGTCCATGCCTGAAAATTAGGTAGGTCCCTCAGGCAGGACACTGTCCTCTTTCAGCCTGAAAAAGGACAGTGTCCTACCCGAGGAACCTACCTAATTATCACAAACAAGTAACTAGATACAAATTTTAGTGTTATTTCTCATCACTCACCAGCATTCAATAAATGCAGCAAAAATATAACACCCATGAAACCTAAATCCTATGCATTATATGTACAGCCTGTATGTTTCCACATTTCGTGATGCTCTGCTGAAACTGTATAATGCAGGTAGCAGAATTTCCAAAATTAATTTTATACATATCTCATTTTGTCTGGAATTAGAAGAAACACCCCAAGGTCGCTTGCTTTTGTTTTAAGCAAATTAACTCAATTACCTAATGCACGTTGCATTCTTCAAATTCACAGCACAACAGAAAGTACCAAACAGCTCATACCAACTACTTTCCTGCATCAATTTGCATACAATACACATACACACATTTTTGGCAAGTGTTAAAAAATTGTGACGATCACCAAAATGAATTCTTACTAAGGCTACTTCTACAACTCTCTCTGTATTGCAAAAACAAATTTTCAGACAAAACCAGATTGATCAGTAATATTAATGGATTACCCTTGCTTCCTAGTTAAATCAGGGACAAAATTTATTCATGCAATGCACACTGAGATTTTGTTGTATTTGGCACTCAGCTGAGGAAAAACTACACTATTAATGTCTATTAATGTCTTTATTACACATAATTCCAAACTCAGTCCTGAATGATTTATTAGTTTAAATGAGAGTCACTCTGGATAGCTAAATCGCTTGTACAATGGGCTGCAGCCTACCATCAGAACAAGGTTTTATTCACAGTGATCTAATAGTGTCATAGAACAATTAAGTCTAACTTAATCTCTGTAGTAAAAATAATCGGTAAGATATTTGTTTGCCTTTCTTCATATAAGTGCAGGCTAGCCCAAGCACCACTTCGATACTAAAAGACCACAGCTGTTTGTAAAAATCCAAAAAAAAAGAGCTGTTGAATTCTAGTTTGCTAGCAGAAATCATTGCAATATATATGTATGAATGTGTTTTTCTTCTCACATGAAAGCTCCATTTTATGTTACAATAATCATTCAGAAATACACTGTCCACCTCAAACTGGCCAAGTAGAGAATGCAAATGATATATCCAAAGAGACAATTTATGAAAACATTGAAAAGCCTGTCTACATCAGACTGTAATAATTCAAAGCAATTCAAAAGATAATCACTTACGTCACAAAGTACCAGACT
Source organism: Protopterus annectens (assembly GCF_019279795.1). NCBI lineage: Eukaryota > Metazoa > Chordata > Ceratodontiformes > Protopteridae > Protopterus > Protopterus annectens. Next base: position 533,631,992 of record NC_056736.1, read on the forward strand.
TCAGATGAAGTCTGAGTGGTAATTTTACTCATGAAAGCGTTATCCTTTGAATTTTTTTGAATTATTAATGTCTGATTTACCATTTTACTGTGACTTGGCAGTGTTTTTATTTTAAACATGAAAACATTAAAGAAAAGTAATTTGCAAGCAATAACCTTGGACCTAACTGATGTTTAAGGTAACTAATGCCTTTGTTATGGGGAGGGGGGGGGGGGGGGACTGGCATAGCAGTTAGCAATGACATGTATGAAAAACGCTGCTACTCTATGCACAACACGCATCCATTTCTTTGTAGAAGAGCTTCCTGACATTAATTCATAACCTGCTTTCATATGGACATGTTGTCATTTTTTTTTCAACTTATCACTATATTACCTTAATTCTTCCCCTTCCCTCATCTTAAAACCAGTCAATCTCAACTCTGCATTGCTGCAGATGTTGCAATATGCTATCTACTACTGCTTCTATTCTCTTTCCAGGAATCCCAAAATGAGTTTCCCATTTGCAGATTTTGTGGCTTAATCCAGTCCAGTCCATGTCTACCACAACAACCCTTAGGGATCCTCTTTGGTTGGCTGCCGCAGGTTGTGGGCGGGCTGTGGCTGGCTGTAAACATTCAACTTTTTTTTTAATCTCTCTGAGACTCCAACAAGCAATCAGGCACTATTGTAACACTGATGTCATCACGCATGCCCCTGCACGTTGATGACATTGCAGGATACACTGGTGGTACATGATGACATCAGTGGTAAGTAAAAAATGTAATTTAAAAAAAAAAAAGACAAATCAGAATCTGAAGGGGCCACTCAGGAATTTGTGGAACCCCATTATTTTGCATCAAAACTGGGAAATTCCAATGAATTTGGTATGGTTGAGAGGTATGCATGGATGCCCTTGGTGACCTTCTTGAAAACATCAAACAGATGTAACACACATGATGTAGCCTTAACCAACCAAACATGGGTGTGGTACAAGGTCAGGAGATTACCTGTGTCCTTTTTGATAAAGTCCGTGATAACTCGTTGGTCTGCTTTATAGATGAGGACAGTCAGACGTATGGGTCTATAACTCCATGCCCCCCCAAGTCAGATGGATGACAGTTTCTGTATACCCTTCTATGAGAGCATGGGCTGTCAGGAGGCTGTGTTGAAGTTGAATCCAAATATGTCTCTAGGTCAAATTTTAAGTCAAGCTATAGGCAACCTGGGATGTTGTCAGGGCCCGTTGATTCTGCGTTATTAGTCATAGAGACAATACACAGATAAGCTCCTTTCCTGAGGAGAAAAACTGAGTAATGTTTGCATACATACTGTGGCCAATAGCCGGTGGTGACAGGGGTGTGAAGTGTGAGACAAACTGTCAGTTAGCAGATTGTCTATTTTTTCCGGTTGAGTATGGCTGGTGCCATACACAAACAGCTCTGCATTAAGGCGTGTATTCCTAACATGTCACATTTACTAAAATACATAAATTGCGAAAACAACTCTAAATACAGCCTTGTCATGTATTACTTGCCACACACTGGTAATGTTCACACAGTCACACATCTGTACCAGTGTCATGTAATTACCTCAATTGCACAACATATGCCTATATGGGTTTCACGGGAAAGCTGTGTTTGAGTTTCCTGATGCCATTTAAAACAGATTACAATTCATTGTTTGTGACTCATGCAGAACATTTACTGACACAAATGCTACTAGTCACACAATGGTGCTGATGAACACATCAATAACCCTTGAGAATAGCAACACAACTGCACATACAATGCATCTCACAAGGTTGCAATTGAATCAAAACGTGATATTCCTGTTTATATCACAGTATGATGACATGTGCATGAAACAAAAAATATGTGCCCATGTAATCAGTATGAATTTATATTGATGTCTGTCACAGAACATTTAATGATGGTAGGTAGACACATGCACTTCTGTGCCATACTGCAAGTGCCTCTGTGATGGTGAAATAAGAATTGTGTAGAATGTTAATCTGCTCCACTACAACACATCTTAATAAGTCAACAAGATACATAAAAGTTGTTAATATTGTGTTAACAGTTCTCAGGAGGCATAATACTACAGCTGTTATAGAAGGAGCATGTAATGAAATGGCAGCAGTGGCCATCAATACATTAGCCCACATCACAGATTGTAAGACCCTCTTGTAGGCATACTGTACATCCACACCTAGCATGTTTCAATGACAGCATGGACATGTCAAATGTTCATAGGGACATAGGACATTAAGCTAAAGGTCAACATCACATATAACCCTAGCCATTATTATACCATTTAAAACAAACTGTGTATACCTATATAATGGAAGATTGTAAGATTACTTGGCATGGGTGTGTATATTTGTTGGGTTGCATTATATAATGCCATTGTACATATAGGACATGTGCACCACACCATGACAGAATTAGCAATTGTACACGCAGTAGTCTGGAGATGGCTTGCAAAGGCTCATGGAAATACTTTGCTTCATGATGTGTGTATGCATATTTGACATGAGGACATCCTCCACCTCTCCACAGAAAAGATGTAATGTGGCCAGAGGGAAAAAAAGTGGATGGTGGATGCATGGGGCTACGTTAAAGGTTCTCCTAAGTAGTAGTATAATGAAGAGTGATTTGAAAGATCATACAATGGCCCTCATGTACCTGCAACTGCACACTCAACAGTTCACTGGGTCTGATTTGAACATTACACCTGTGTAGGTATAGGGGATGAATGTCATGCATTGTAATACCAGCACCACCACATATGTCTGATTTTATCACTGTCATGTTGCACTTTATGAAGTATGGTAGCATCATAGTATGCTGAGAAGAATATGTTGGAAGGTGTGTCTGACATGGATGTGGACTCACATCTCTGTATGAAATTGTCTCAGAAGTAATATTTGGATGTATACACATTCAAGCTGCCTGCTGTCAGAATAGAACCCCTATATATCTAGGTAAATAAGCATGAGAACACAGTATTTAATGTTACTGCCACAGCACAGGTTTGTATTGAATACAGTCAGAGTGCATGTTATATAGGATGACGTCATCAGTTTTTTCTTACAAGAAGATGTTCTGAGGAGTGCCTGACATAGCTGTGGACTTGCATGTCATTCTAAAATGGTCACCATACCGATTGTTGAAGGCACACATATACCAGTTGACCAGAGTAAGAGTTGAACCCCCACCTAACTACCTACAGGCCAGAGTACTTAACACTAACACCACAATGTCAGACAACACTTTTTAGTTGACATCAGGACTGTCTGGTGAGAAGATGATGGTAGTAGAAATGTCTCACATGCTGTTATAAAATGGTGTCTTGAGTTTGAACCGAGGAGAGACACACACACACACACACACACAAGTTGACTGCAGTGAGATTACAACCCATACCTAACTAGGTACACCAGCTAGAAAACTAAGTACTCATCACAAGCTCCATTGCACAATTCTGACTTTTACAATGCTGCTGGACAATTTATAGTGAATGACATCATCATTGCATGATTGAGTAATGATGCTGGGATGCCTATATAAAATGGTAGTCATGTACAGCTGTCAAAATATTTGTACTCCATGGGACTGAATTGCTGACAGAAGGAAACACACATAATTCCCTGACAAACACACACACACACACACACACACACACACACACACACACATGCACCAGTTGAATGCAGTGAGATTATAACCTATACCTAACTAGATACAACAGCTAGTGAACTCATTACTTAATGCAGGAGCCATGGGACAAGTGTGCCTATTACTCTGCTGCTGAACAATTTCTATTGGATGACATCTTCACTGGATGTTTGTGAGAAGATGTTGTGAAGCCTGCATTACATGGTTGAGTAGCCATGTATGATTAAGATATTAGTTCTGCATGGGACCCAATTGATGATACTAGGATACAGACTGATGTTCTTCTGACTATGCACACACACTTACATGAGATACATACATAATGTGGCTGCTGTGTTAATTTAACACACATGTAAGCATTTTGTTTCCACCTGCAAAATACAGTATTTACTGATTGCAACACTCCTGAAGTATATTTTTGCTTTGTTATAGTGGTCTTTATAGATGATGCCATCATTATGTGATGTGGTTTAACAAATCCTGCTATGACAGTGGTGTGCAAAGTGTGGATGTACTATTCCCTGTTGTGTTTCCAATGTGCAGGTGTACTTTAAGAGGCAGCTCATCTTACAGCACAAATGAGACATATGCAACTATTTCCCAGTATGTTGTGTACATTACACACTTCTTGCCACATACAGGCACACACATTTTTTGTGATCAGCATGGATGTAACTGTGTATGTACGTATGCTCATATTTGTGAAGACTTGCTGTCCACATTAACACATGTGTAAGACAATCTGAATGTTTACTGATATTATAAAGGTGTACATTGTATGTAATAATGCAGTTTTGCTATTTATTTCTGTAGTATAGTTGACATTTGGGAATCAGTACTGACATACCAAGTTTCAAGTGCATGGGTGCAGGTAACATGTGACTGAGTCTAAGTACGTGCTCAGTCATTAAAAACTGCCTGCCCTTTGGTTGTCTTTTTTCAGGGATTTCAACAGGATGAAGACTAACCGGGAAATAAACATAAGTAATACATGCTAATAAGCTCTTTCCATAGAGCACTGCCAAGCAGCTGGTTTGCCCATGTGAAATACACATTAAGGACTCTCACCTGAAGTTCAGAGGTACTTATCCATACTGGCTATGGTAGACACAGTTAACAGATAGTATACTGTTCATAACTAACTCATATCAGAAATGTTGTGCCATAAATTGTATGACCTTTTATATTTATACTGCTTTCCCAGTTTGCGCATAGTTAAGAAATGAGCAAAAGCAGGTGTCTGCTTCATTGAGAAACTTATGAGAGTTCCACTGGTTTGCTTTTCTCTGCACAAAGACCCTAAGTGGAGAGGTGCTGCAGTCAGCACTTTGGATAGTACTGAGTAGAAGAAAAATGCTTGCTACCTACCTGACTTTGTGGCAGCAGGTGTAACAGCAGTGAGTACTTATTTTGCGCACAGATGATATAGGGTTCGAATCCAGTGCTATCATTTTTTTACATATGTATTCATGATGTAATTAAATAATTATATTTGACAATTATTGTAAATGTGACAGGGAATGACTACAATGAAGTATGTATAAAAACAAAAGTACTCAAGTGATTTATGTCAACAGTACACATATGTATTGATATATTTATACAGTCGTCAGTCTAAATACTTATATGAAGCTTTTTAATAAGAGTGGCTTTATTCTGCTTTAACGGTGTGTTTCCTTAATGCAGTGTTTTTAAGTAGCATTGCACAGAGGTAATGGCACCATGCCATAAGATGTGAAGAGCCATTCACTGTTGCTCGGCATTGGTGCAATGCCAAATTCTGTGCAAATGCAGGTGACAAAAAGTGAAGGACTTCATTGGGTGTGGGATTCTATTTTTTGATCAGATTAAAGGTGTGAAAATGGGGTAAACAGGAAAGTGGTAAAATGGGGGGCAAGCAGCGCAAGCAATATAAGAATGTGCAGGAGGGAATTAGAAAAGAAGCATAGCTATTCACTTCTTCGACAGTGTAAAACAAACATGGATAGAATACTGGATGAATTTGGATCGTCATCTCCACAAAGATAGGTGACAGCTAATTAATGTTGTATAGCCAACTAGACTGAATCAAGTGTGTCAAGAAATCAAATGCACAAAGTGGAGAGCTATGTATACAATGATTTTTTTTGGGACAGGTGCTCATTTTTGTGTTTTTACTTCAGTAAAATATGCATGTTGGGTAAGGGACGTAGGTATGTCAAGGTCAGGTAAGTAGGGTAGGTGAGGAAGCAAATGCAGACAAACAAGACAAGAGACAAGGATGGTAAGGGAAACAGCAGGCTGGGGGACACCATGATTGGGGATAGGGTGGGGACACTGGATGCCCATTCCATCAAACATGGGGACAATGAGAATCTAGTCCTCACCCTAAGAACTGTCATCATTGTACCTACCTCAGCTGGCTGTTGGAGTACTTGAGGTTTTCTTTTGCCCAGCATTCTGGTGAGCATCTTCTCCATCTGCCTGAGGTGTGTGCCAATGGAACTTTCCTCAACCTCACTCATCAAGCTTGGCATCTTCTGGTGGGTGACAAAATCACCACATCTGCCAATACTCCCAGAGGGTACCACTGCACCTGCAGCCAGGGTAATGCTACCTGATTTGGAGGCCCAGGTAGTGCAGGGGCTGCAGAGGTAGTACTGCCAGGTTGCGTTTAAGATGTGCTGGGTGTCGGTGCAGCAGCCGTTGTTGGGGGGGGCAGGCTGAGCCACACTGGTTGGCCTACCTCCCTGTGCTGTAAATCATATTATGAGTTGTCAGGATTTGATGACATCAGAATGTTGTGACACACAAAAATAGAAAAAACAGATCAGGGGTGAGGTAAGAGACAAAAAAAAGCAGATAATTTGTATATGTGACATACAATAAAATTAGTATGATATAAATAATTTTCCTTTTACATTAAGTATACCTGTTAATTACAAACTATGACTGACGATTGTTCCAAATTGTTGTTTTATCTTTCGGCTTTTCCCAGTTAGGGGTCGCCACAGCGGAACTCCGGTCCAAGTAATCCTTACAATATGTGCATATATTGAACATATGGTTGATCAAATAATACAGATTAAGTTAACAGCATGGCATGTGTGCCAATGTTGTTGAAGTTATCATGTAATATTTTTAAATTGTTTTAAGATAAATGTGTTACCTGTGAGATATCAACCCACAAAATCTGAATAAACTATTACAATTGACTCCTACAGTTGGCTTGAGCTACAAGTTGAAGCATGAATGCGTGATTTTACAGTTGAGATATGCATGCTTAATTTGCTAATAATGTATACAAGAGTAATACTTTAGATAAACTCATATTCTTTTGTGCTGCATACATAACCCTTGCTTCTCTGTCTTTCCAAACACACAGCATGGGCATCCCTGTTCACTAACACCTGGGAGGCTATAAAAGAAAATGGGGAGAAAAAGAGAAGAGCATTATACATATCTACCTTGGCTATATCCGGCTTTCTAATTTAAAGTATCTTTATCTGTATACTCACACAACTGTGGGATGTCAGCTGTCTTAAACTCATCCGGCCACTGGTTGACTTGTTCCTCCTTGCACCTATTCAGGTCATTATAAGTGATGCCTGCATTGCTCTCCAGTGCATGGAATGCCAGCCACAATGGAGACAGCCTTGGCCAAACTATTCCAATCCTCCGATTTGTACATACAAATAATTTACATTAAGTATACTTTTAACAACTACAAACAAAAACAGAGTGTTTTCCCTACAATTCAAGATACTGTTTTTTACAGCTAGTGCACAAACCCGAACAACCATCCCAACCATGTTTGCATGGGGTGTATATCACATAATCGAAATCCCAAAATATCAAACACCATAAGCTCGAACTTGGAATGTCAAAATGTGACATAATTGAAAGCTCAGAACAGCAAATTTTTTTCCCAGGGAAAAAATTTGCTGTTCCGAGAAACACACACACAACACAAGTACACCAAAAAAAGTAATCCACACATATACACTTAAAATCCTACTTCAAACCCTACACTAAACCGTACATACACTACTATCTATCCACTTACCTTAACCCAAACCCTAATCCTAAGGTCCATAACTATCGCACACTCACCTTACCCGCTGCTCCCTAACCCTAAGGTCCGTAACTATCGCACACTCACCTTACCCGCTCCCTAACCCTAAGGTCCCTAACTATCCCATTCCCACACTCCCCTTAATCTGGTCCGTTCGCACACTTACCTTAACCTGGTCCTTCAACTTCGCACCACAGTGGAGAAAATAGCGAAGCGGCAGAAACAGCTGACCAAATTCTTTCCCTAGAAAAGAAGTCGATGTTCTGCAGCTTAGCTATTTTCAGAGTTCGCTGTTTTGGGTTCGATATTGCAACATTCAACGTTTTACTACTTCGATGTTATGATATAAACCCGTTTGCATGATGTTAACAGTAGAATAACAGTGCTAAGCAAAGAAAGCAGTATATGAAATAGAAAGGGTAATGGGACAGTTGCCATTATTTTATGGGCTGGTTGCTGCTGTACTTGTTAGTTGCTTTAACTTTGGATACATGCATTGCGTGTATACATTTTAAGACCTGACACATTTTTTGGTGTCTTTATACACTGATGAAGTAATTTGTACAATGTAGGACTCAAACCTATGTAAAATAGACAAAAAATTCAGCATAGGTGTTTTTTCATCCTTGCCACAGAAGACGCACTTGTCAGACATGCTCATTAATTATACATACACGACAGAGTGAAGGGTTAACCACATATGTGCATGACCTGACAAGGTCCTGGTTTAAAAATTTGTGTGCATATGACTATCATTGAAGTATGAATTCCATCCAAGGCCAGAAAAAACTATTTTAATTACAGAAATGTAATTGTCAGTGTACCCTCAGTCACACATATAATTCATATAAGCTCCATAGTTATTGTTATTTGATATTATGTTTACATTGTTCCTTATTTGTTATAATTGGGTGGACAAGTATTACTAACATTGGGAGTATGTTAGATTAGAACCTTGGCTCACCTGTATTGTAACCATTAACTTGAACCATTTGCCCCGAAAAGGTTGGGCTACAAGTGTATTTATTACAGTCATTACTGTATAGAGTGTTCATTGCAATTGAGACCTTGTTTGTCAGACCTGCCCATTAGTTATACATACACATTAAAGAGTTGAGTGTCTAACAATGTATATGTGTGACATGGGACTTCAGAAAATAAATGTTTAATTGTAGAACCATAACTCTACTAATTCCCAGAGGTTTTACATGTACTATATATCTGATATTCTGTGTCTGCTCAATGCACCTACTACAGATAGGTATTTCTATGTGTAATTATTTTTCTAATGTTAATTTTTATAAAAAGTAAATTAGAACAGCAGAAATAAAACTTTGGATTTTGCTTATATTAGAACCCAGGCTCACCTGCATTTTAGCCCTTAACTTACACCTGCTGCCACAGGAACAACTAGGCAGCAGCTGTATATTTTCATATTTATTAGTATGTATGTGTGCTGACCCCACACAACACTGCTTAACGTGTTTGTGTAGTGGCAAACCACGCATGACAGAATGTATATGCTTTGAAATTGACAAGTGTTTGCTTAGTGTCTGCAGGTGTTCAGGACCTGCAGGTGCTGTGGAAGCTTGCTGACCATCACACAATGAAGCTTAGCGTGTTTGCGTAATGGAAGACAAAAGAAGCAACACTGTATCCTTTTTGAAACTGACAATGTCTGCTATTACATGTTTGTGCAGAAGTTAGTAACATGCAAACGAGATTAACAGAGTCTAACATGGAGTATTGTTGTAAAAAAGCATTTATTACTTTTTATCCTAGCCTAGATGCTTTGCCAGAGATAGCCTGCATCTGTCACCCCTGGGCTTCCGGATACATGTCAAAGCTCTTGCCACCCCATAGTGCCTTTTTTAGGCGGTGTTCCAAAGACCAAATTACCACCATAACATCTACAAACAAATGCAATCTGAGGGTCATGCTGCTCAACGCTAGAAGTCTAAATCTCAAAATGCACTCACTCAAAGCACTCCTTAAAATGGAAAACACTGACATTTGTGCTGTAACAGAGACCTGGTTCAAGGCAGCAGATAGCACCCTGCACTACCAGGCTCTAACTCATTCCAAACCATTTGGCCCCAGAACTTGGACCCAAGCTCCAAAGGTGGTGGTGCTTCCATATTCATATAGGATGTGCACACCTCCAGACTGGTAGCCCAACATGATGCATCAGAGATAGTTCAGGTCCAGCTAACATTGAGTAAGACAGCGATTCAGGTCGTACCTTGCTATAGGTCCCCAACCATGACCCAAGACTCACACGCTACGTTCCTAAGCACCCTGGAGAATATTAGGGTCCAACCTAACAGTCTCATACTGGGCGACTTCAACTACCCCTCCATTAATTGGGAAAACTACTCATGTACCAATACACTTGCCCAACGTTTCCTGGAATTCATTAATTCCAGTGCTCTGGACCAGCTCATTCTTACCTCCACTAGAGGTAGCAACATCCCTGACCTGGTCATTACTAACATGGGTGACCGTTGCTCTGTACTAACAGTCACCTCCTCCCTGGTTAGATTTGACCACAAACTAATCACCTTGAAAATCCACCATCCCTCCAACCCCCAGCCCCCCCCCCCCCGCAAAGATAACCACCATGAAAAAATTCTCTAAAGCTAACTTTGGGCTCCTAAAAACAGAGGTAGCTAACTTCACTGCACCCATACAATTGGAGAACAGCGGCATGACCGCCGAATCATACACCAATGCCCTGTACTAACACGTACACAAATGCATGGCTCTCACCATACCCAATAGAACCAAGACACTCTTCTCAAAAAAAAAAAGGAAGCCAATCTGGTGGCCCCCTGCCATAAACAAACTCTACAACAGAAGGAGGAAACTGATGAGAAATAAGGTGAAGTCCCAAGACTGGAAAAACTCCCTTATCAGCCTCAACAAAAAGTTGAGATCCCTCATCAAATCCTCTAAAGCTAGCTATGTAAACAGAACTGCAGCAGATAGTAAAACAACCACAAGGCCTTCTATAGTTATGTAAAGAATCTCCACGGCAATATCCAGATTTGCTCGGAGCTGTTGCACAATGGCACCTCCTATAGTGAGCCAACAGATATTGTCAATATACTGGCCAACAGATTCAGTGCCATCTTTACCCCTCTCTCTCCCACCAAAGGACCAATCACAATACCAGTAGATTGCCAGGCATCCAGTATTACTGCTGCACAGGTTAAAACAGCACTGTCCAAGGCCAAGAATACAGCTTCTATGGGACCTGACAATATCCCTGGCTGTGTTCTACATGAACTACAGAGTGAACTGGCGCCTCACCTGTGTGCCCTGTTCAATCACAGCCTCACCTCAGGCTTTGTCCCTACCAAATGACGCACTGCTACAGTAATCCCTCTCCACTAAGGAGGAGCGACTACAGACCCTGGGAACTATCACCTCATTAACCTGACAAGTCTGATGTGCAAAGCTATGGAACACATCACCATGGACCTAATAAACAAAGATATAGGGAACCTCCAAACTCTGGATTCCACACAGTTTGGTTTTGTGAAGGGTAGATCATGCCTGCTCTACCTGGTCGACTTCTTTGAGTCAGTCAACTGAGCTACGGATGAAGGCAAGGTGGTTCATACAGCCTACCTTGGTCTGGCCAAGGCCTTTGATACCATTCCTCACTCAGGAATCACAGAAAAACTCACTAAGCTAGGCATCAACCCTTATATCACTAGGTGGGTTGCAAACTGGCTCACAGATAGAACCCACAGTGTGAAAGTAGCTGACGCCAAGTCAGAATATCGACCAGTTATGAGTGGAGTCCCACAGGGTTCGGTCCTGGGTCCCCTCCTGTTTGGTATCTACTTCTCTGAAGTTCAGGCCAACATGAAGGGACTCTGACTGACAAAGTTTGGAGACGACTGCACGTTGGGAGCCATAATTAACTTCTCAAGTGATGTTGATTCCTACATATAGGCCTCACTGAGACCAATGACTGCTGTCAGAACCATGGCCTTAAGCTCAATGCCAAAAAATGTCTCATCATCCCCTTGAGGAAAAATCCGGTTCCCATGAATTACCAAATCGATGGAAGTCCACTGAACACAGAAGAGATCTAACACAGGTTGACAGCAACCTCTCTTTGACCACACTGCCACTGTGGTCAGGAAGTCCTTCTATGTGGCACTTCTCATTATTAAGGGTTTTTCATCCAGGAAGAAAGAGGTCATTGTCTCCCTCTACTCTTCCCTCATTAGGCCAATCAGAGTACAATGCCCCATTTGGCATGTACCTCACTAGACACCTACAACAACTGGAGATGCTACAAAAATGCCTTACAAAGAAGATCTTAGGCCTTAAACACTTGTCATATATGGACAGACTAAAAAAATCTCCAACTATTCTCTGTCTCATATCGCCTACTTAGAGGCAATCTCTGCTTGACTTACAAAGCCATGTCTGACCCAGCTCTGTTAGAAATGCTACATCTAAGGAAATCCCAATTCCTCCACACTACACGCTCCAGGGACCTAAACCTCATTACCACAATCAACAGAATAAGCTGGAGGGACAGGTTCATAACCCAGAGACTGCCCATGCTCTGGAACAGACTTCCCATACATGTCAAGCAGAGCACCTCACTGGTCCTCTTCAAGAGAAATCTTGATGAGTGGAAGACAAATAGAAAATTCACCCCTGGTATCACTCCAGCAGCTCTACTTACAGGGGCACTGGGAACCAAAGTCAGGTGGCAGGATGCCAGGGTAATCCTATGGTCTAGGCTTGCAAAGGCTCCAGGGCCATTAGCCTAGTACACATCTGTGAACCTATCAGTAAAGGATAGATGTGGGGCTTGAACAGTGATCTACATATACTATGTGTGATATGATTTGTGGTGTTTGCCAGATGTGCTACACACACACACACACACACACACACACACACACACACACACACACACATACACACTTGATTCACAGCTGTAATTTATGCTGCCTTTATCATCTAAGCAACTTCCATAAATGTTAAATTATTTCCTGTTTCACAGTATTTGCACTAAGCCACGCATCGCACAAATAGTAATAATAAAAAAAGGAATAAACAAAAAACATATAAAGGAAACAGAAACATTACAAATATTTTTCCACACACCTTACAGATTTTTACACAAGTCTAGATTTGAACTGTAAGACCAAAAATCAGTGTGCCGCAGAATCACAGCCCTTAAGGCAAAATAACATACCTAACACACTAGTAATAGGTGACTATAGTCAGGCATACTGACTTCCCACTCACTAGACTGAACAAGCAGAAGGCTATTGTTAGCTGCCTGTCGGGAGCCAGAATCCGCCACATAACACAAGCACTCAGGTCACTCCAGAACAAGTACAAATATGACTCTGTCATTGTTCATGTTGGTGTGAATGACCTGAGACGTACCTCCCTGGACTACATGAAAAGAGACATGGAAGAGCTCTTTGATCATGCAGCCCAGGCTAGTATGACCCTGACCCTGAGTAGCATCCTGCCCTCACCAAAAATGATACCTCAGTATAAAAAAAAAATAATCAATTTCAACAACTGGCTAAGCTTCTGGTGTCATTCAAAGGGGATCTAGTGTCTGTCAGCCTGGTTCGACATGCTTGACAAGCAGCTTTACTTCGCAAGAGATGGCTTGCACCTGTCACCTCTAGGCTTTCGAATACTGGCCAAGGCTCTTGCTGCCCCCATAGTGCCTTTCATAGGCAAGGCTAGGCTCAAAAGTCAAACACATCTCCGTAAACAGCACAATTAACAAAAAACTGAGGGTTATGCTACTCAATGCCAGGAGTTAAAATCTCAAAATGCACGCGATCGAAGCACTCCTCAGTATGGAGAATGTCAACATCTGTGCAGTAACTGAAACCTGGTTCAAGGCTCCAGAGAGCACCCCAGCACTATCAGGCTACAACTCATACCACACGTTCCAGCCATAGAACACAGACCGAAACACAAAAGGAGGGGGTGTATCCATATTCATCAAGGATACCTACACCTCCTGGTTAGTGGTGCGGCATGATACCTCTGAGATCATCCATGTGCAACTAACACTGGGCAAATATGTAATGCAAATTGTGGCCTGCTACAAATCACCCTACATGACCCAGGACCACCACTCCACCTTTCTGGAGACACTGGAAAACATGAAGGTCCTACCGAGCACCCTGATATTGGGTAGATTTCAATTACCCTACCATTCACTGGGAAAACTATTCAAGTACAAATTCCCAGGACCAGCGCTTCCTGGAATTCATCAACTCACATGCCCTGGATCAGCTGGTAAACTCCCCTACCAGAGGTGAAAACATATTGGACCTGGTCATCACCAACATGGGCTACAGATGCTCCACACCGGAAGTCAACCCATCACTGGTTAGATCAAACCATAAACTAATCACTCTGGATGTCCACACCCAACCACCACCCCCAACTAAGGGAACCACAGTAAAAAGCTTTTCTAAAGCAAACTTCACCTTGCTTAAGACAGAGGTGGTAAGTTTCACAGCTCCCATGCTAAAGGATAATGCTGCCCAAGATGCAGAAACCTTTACAAATGCACTCTATGAGCACCTACAAGGATGCATGGATCGTGCCATCCCTAGCAAAACTAAGACTCACTCCTCTAAGAGAAGGAAACCAGTTTGGTGGACCCCTGCAATAAACAGGCTATACAATAGAAGGAGGAAACTAGTTCAGAAAAAAGGCAAATCCCAAGAAGGAAAGACATCCTTGATCAGTATCAGTAAGAAACTAAGGTCCCTCATGAAATCATCCAAGGCTAACTTCTAAAGAAAAATAGCCAAGGATTCAAAAGATAACCACAAAGCCTTCTTTGGCTATGTTAAGAATCTAAGTGACAACTGCAGATATGCACTGAAGTAGTGCAAAATAGCACAAAATATACTGAACCTACTAATATTGCCAACATCCTGGCAGATAGATTCACTGCAAACTTCACCCCCTCTCACCTCCAAAAGGGTCCATAACAATACCAGAAAAGTGTAGTGTCCCAAAAATCAAAGACGCACAGGTGAAAACAGCCCTTTCAAAAGCCAAAAACACAGCGTCAATGGGACCAGATGGTGTCCCAGGCTGCGTCTTGCAAGAACTACAGAAAAAACTAACCCCCCCCCACCTAAACATGCTGTTCAACCTCAGCCTTTCCACAGGCTACGTGCTCATAGAATGGCGCACAGCAATGGTTATTCCTCTCCACAAAGGAGGGGCCACAAGTGACCCTGGTAACTATCACCCCATAAGCCTGACTAGCCTGGTCTGCAAGGTTATGGAGCCCATCATCATGGAACTCATTAACAAAGACATTGGAAACCTCCAAACACTTGACCCACCCAGTTCGTCTTTGTTAAGGGCAGATTATGCCTACTAAACCTGGTTGACTTCTTCGAGACAGTCACCAAGGCCATAGACAAGGGAAAGGTGGGTTCACACAGCCTACCTTCACCTCGCCAAGGCTTTCGACACCGTTCCCCACTCGGGTATTGCAGAAAAACTCACCAGCCTGAACATAAGCCCCTATGTCACGAGATGGGTTGCCAACTGGCTTACAGACAGAACTCGCATGGTAAGAATAGCGGGCTCCAGGTCCGACTCTAAACCAGTCACAAGTGGTGTCCTGCAAGGCTCGGTCCTGGGACACCTTCTGTTCGGCATATACTTCTCAGAAGTACAGGCAAACACAGGAGGACTATGGCTAACCAAGTTCGCCGATGACTGCAAACTGGGAGCCATAACTGACTCTCCGGCTGACACAGACATCCTCCAAAAGGGCCTTACTGAGACGGACACCTGGTGCCAAAGTCATGGCCTCAAGCTAAAAGCCAAAAAATGCATAGTCATCCCGTTTGGGAAAAACAAAACACCCACAAATTACCACATAGGTGGCAGCCCCCTTAATACAGAAGAGGTAATAAGAGATCTGGGGACCCAGGTAGATAGTAATCTCTCCTTTAACAATCATATTGCCAAAGTAGTTAGGAAATCCTTCTATGTGGCCCATCTAATTACTAAAGGGTTCGCATCTAGAAATAAAGAGGTTATAGTGCCCCTCTACTCGTCACTCATTAGACCCATCATAGAGTACAATGCCCCATTTGGGATGCAACTCACAAGACACTTCCAACAGCTGGAAAGACCACAAAAGTACCTCACCAAGAGGATTACTGGACTCAAACATATACCATTTGCAGCCCGACTGAAAAAACTCCGGCTGTACTCAGTGGCATATTGCTTACTCAGAGGTGATCTCTGCCTGACTTACAAAGCCATGTCTGATGGACATGCTCCACCTAAAGAAATCCAAGTCACTGCAAGCCACGTATTCTAGTGAGCTAAACTTCACCACAGCAATAAATAAAACATGCTGGAGGGATAGGTTTCTGTCACAGAGACTCCCCATGCTTTGGAACAAAATTCCAAATGACATCAGGCAGAGCCCCTCACTAATGCTCTTCAAGAGAAACTTTGATGAGTGGATGGGTAACAGAAAATACACCCCTGGGATCACTTCATTGACTCTGCTTGACAGAGGATCAGTTAATTAATCAATGGGGCAGCGAAAGCCGACCCACTCTGGCTAGGCTTATAAATGTCCTCGGGCAGATAGCCTAGTACCTACCTATGAACCAATGAAATTACAACACACACTGGAAGTCTCATTACCGAGATGAAAGCGCATATCTGTTTGTATTGTTCTAATAAATTATTGGAGCTGTGGATCTGTGGCTGGAGCCCTTCATTTTGGTTTTCAAGCATTTTGTATCATTGCCATTAAAATGTATGATAAAATTACATGACAGTAAAATGCAAACAGTTTTCAGTAAAAGCAGGAGAGTTTGGCTATTAGTGAACAATAAACTAGAAATGTGTGCTGTTCATTTCCATTTAAAAGCTTGCTACAGTTACTTCTACAATTTGTAAGTGTATCCTGGGTGATACACCCACTGCAGGTAAGGTAGTCTGAATTGCTGTTGTGTCTTTCTTCTCCCTACCACTAATCATTCATAGTTGCAATCCATTAGCAGCTAACACTAAGGTAGTGCCTACACTATGTTTATACCTGCTACGTGAACTCAAAATATTGGCACTCAACAAATCTAACAAGTTCACACCTCATTTGCATCTTCACTGTGCTCAGAGGCCTGACTCTACACTATAAAAAGGTAACTGTGTAGCTAGAGAAGTTAAAGGTGAGGAGAGTTGTGTATGTGGAAAACACAGACAATGTTTGTTATTACTATGGATTTATCTGCAAAGAATACTTTTGATTTTATTAGGTATGACTGTATTTTTCAAGTACATGCTAGACTTGTTCACGTTACAAGTAGAATATTATTACATTAGAAAATTAAACTTGTATCTGTATTCACTTCTTGTAAGTTCAGTCTTTGCATACGCATTTTTGTCCAGCATTTTACTTTCTCAGATAGGCAGCCTTATTGTTACATCTTGCACTCTTTTATGTTATTTCAATGAAATCAATAATGTCTTATATTTTCAATGACCATAGACACCTCCAGGGGTGTGCTGGGCACAGGGAGAGGTGACTGACAATCATATAAAATTGACTTTTCCTGTTGTAAATGTCTATACATTTGGTGATAATTTTTTGGGAAGCATTTACAACAACTGTGTTATTCTTGGTTGATATAAAATGTTATTTGCCAGTTGTTTGTGTGTTGCCACAGAAAAGTTGTTTTCAATAGGTTTGCTTTTAAAATCGTATAGTCATCCAGTTCTTTATGTGATAAACAATACATTACTCCATTGTTATTCCTTGTTTTGGAAAAAAGTGGTTTCTGTGCGAGTGTGATATAGTATAACCACATACCTTTAAATTTAAATAACTGAACTGTGTCTCTCTAGTGGTAAATGTTGAAAATATATACATATATGTAAGCAGTTTGGGTTGGGAGGGTGGCCTAATGGTTAAGGTGTTTGCCTTACAAACACAAGGTGCAGGGTTTGAGTATCACAAGGGATAATTGGTTAGGCTTAAAATGGCCCACAAGGGCAGTTAGCTTAGTACTAATCTATGAATCTATGGAATTTAATTTTATGTGTTATTTGTGTGTTGTATCCTCTATTTTATGCCATAAAAACATATTGCCCACAAGTGTATCAATCCATATAACCCCCCTTTTAGTGACTCAGAAAAATGGAGTAATCGTGCAAGCATTAAGACGCCTCGGTGCCTTTCTGCTTGAGACAGCACGTGGGGATGCAGCTGACAGAATGCAGATTTGGATCCAGATAATTAATGATGTAAATGCTACAGGGGGTCACAGCAGGACTTACGATCAGGTGAGTCATAGGGCCACTGGTATGATTTCATCAGCAAGGTGGAGAGCAGCTGCAGTTGCCCATGAACAACTGGCTATGGGGGTGGTTGACCTGCTACAAAGCCACCACTGACACCAAATGAAGAGTTTATGTCCACTGTCAGAGATCCAGAGGGCTCGGTGGAAAGGGCACAATGACATGCAATTGATGTTGGTGCTGATGT